>NW_027499632.1:0-89484 GCF_021521415.1 Bidens hawaiensis | reverse complement strand
CAACCTCAGGTTCAGGTGAGGCACGGACCTCCATTATCTCGACATGGTGATTTAACAACCATGGCAATATATAAACTCAACTTGTTAATTAAACTGGCTTGTGGATGGTAATAAATTGATTTTGTTGTAGACATTTGGGTATTGAAGCACCAGAGTAGGATCAGTAGTTGGTATATCTGTAAGAAAAGCATTGAAGATGATTTGTAGGAATCTAGGACACATAAAAAGTTTGCCACTTTCCATTCTCTTTGCATTAGTGACCATTACTTTAAAGATCATTTTTAAAAAGTTGAATGGGTGAATGAATACAACATCAACTGTAGAAGTTAATAGCTCTCTACTCAATAAGGTCCATGCCCCCTCTCAAAGATAAACTTTGGATAATATGGTGTATAGAAATTTGTATATCAGTGGAAACATGTCTTTCTGAAATTGTCCTTCACTGATGTATCCCATATATCCCATAGTTTATTTAAATATTCTCAATAGCCTTTCTTAAGAATAAGATAACTATCAGAATCATCTTTTGAATGCAATCTTTCTCTTATCAGTTGCCCTTTAATTATGATGTCTCCCTAGTATAGTGGCCTCAATTTGTTGCGCATTTTGATTATTAGTATACACACCAGAACACAAAAAATTGGTATGTTGATATTTATATAGGATTGGGTTCTCTATAAGGATAAATCTGAGGTTTGAGTTGTTCAACTAGTTAGTCATCAACTCCAGTTATTGACTCTCCTCCGTTACTTGAAGAAAAACACACATATTGTGCTTAGGTACATCTTTTTAAGCCATCTATTCTTCACATCACAAACAAACACATTTAAAGCAAAAGTTAGTCATTTGAGAATATGACTAAACATGCAATTAGGAATAATTTTAAGAAAGTGAAAGTAATTTTTAAGAACTCGTTCTTCATCAATTTAAACCTACACGCAAAACAAACAAGCTAAGTAAACGATAAAATGGAAACACTAACCTAGCTAGTAGGTGTCGGAAATCATAATCATGAAGCTTACCAAGTCAGAATCGTTAAATAAGAACACAGATAATCAGATTGAGAGTGCAACGGTTTGATTGCTAGGGCATAAGCAGAGATAATACAATAGTGGAAAGTGGGAAAAGTGAATGAAAAATAAGAACATAGACAAACTGTCAAACACAAGTATGCTCGGATACAAGTGTACTCGAACGCAACTATACTCATTCATATTAATGTATTAGAAATAAAACAAGTAAAATAATGAAAATAGTATACTCGAGAATACTAGGTTACTCGAGAAACAAATCACAAGCATCACAACCAAGTATATAATATCAAGCACACTACCTTACTCAAGATCAATGAACTTCCCGATAAAGATAACTTTAGAAGTATTTCTAAATGTCAATTCTTACTAGAAGTATCAAAAACATCAAATTTGCTTGTCAATCCTAAGATGTACTCGCACATAGAAAAGGACGTAACAAACAAGTAAAGAATTAACTTTTTTCGAATATATAATTAGTATGCTCGAAGGAAAACAATTACTTTTAAAATTTCAAGTGTACTAGACATCACATAGACACACAGTTAAGAACACATGTATACTCGAAAGCACAAAATATGTGTCGGTCCCTTGGATTTCAGCTGGATCTTAATCAATCAAGTCATAACTCACACAGATTAATCGTGTTGACAAGAGAGTTAATGACGGGTTGCTATATTTAGAAAGATATCCGTTTGTTAAAGGCGGAATCAATAACAAACATACGGTTGCAATAAATAATCACAGGTAGAAGACACACTCAAGATTCACTCAAATGATTTCCATTTATATAATGTTAATCATACAAAAGGATAATCGATTTAGGGTTTTCTAGGAATCCTAAGACAGCCGTCACACAATATTCTCTCAATAAATGAGTCAGTCTTATCCGTATTGTGTGTTCTGCCTCCCCCTCTGGCGGCGTTCCCTAAACATTCTATTTATAGGCCTGCCAATCTAGGACAACTGTCATTCCTTCTAGAAACCCTATCCGATAATACATATTCAAATTACATATTCAAAATAAACTAAGTGTAAAACAAGTCTTCCGGGTAGGCTTTGCATCAATCTTGTCTTTCCGAGTATGCTCGGCCATCCTTCATAACTTGGTAACATAGAAGTGTGCTCGAGATCAGTTTCCGGGTAGACTTTACTTAAAGAATATTTTACCAAGTAAAATATTCACCGAGTAGACTTCAGTCTTCTTGACTTTGCCAGACTTTGCCCGACAACCCCTTACGAGCAACCTTGTTCTTCGATGGTCCAATTCAACTCTTTGCCATAAATAACTTATTAGCAAAGCGTACTCGGGAGTACAGTTCCTTGCTTGAGTTGAACCTTGCCTGATGTTACTTAGAGATATATTCCATTTATACATCAAGCTTGCTCGGACCATAATTATTAAAGAATACCTTGCCCGGTCTTCCAATCACTTGGCTTCATGGACTTGGTTAACCAAACCTTACTCGGAAGAGTAATATACTTGGTTCTGAAGAACAGACTTGCTTGATAAAGTGAACCTTACCTGGATTTACATAAACTAGTGTACCTTACTCGGAAACACACTAATATGCAAACCCTGCTCGGATAACCACTTAAGAAGACTATTTGAAGTAAACCTTGCCCGGTAGATAAAATATCGTACCCGGCTAAGTAAAAGCTTGCTAGGATCCCAATGTGTGCTCGGATTTAATACTTAGCAGTTTCTGAGGAGGTTGAGAAGATTCCAATCTTGCATATTCTTCATTTAGGTCAAATCTCCCCATTTGGGTCAAACTCTTGACCCAACAATCTCCCTCTAGATTGGAACACCTCAGCTGACCCAAAACATTTCTATGGTTACTTACACTCAGTAAAAATACACATCAAATTAACAAACAAAATTACATATTCAAATGACATAATCAATTACATAATCAGAAAGTTGTCCGAAGACATTACAAAACAAAGCCTATTCTATTAATCTTTTCTTCTTCTTGCATCATGAATGGGCTTGTCTTCTGTTGACCAGCTCTGAAGCAGCTTTCATCTTGAACATATTAAGGGCTTGGTAATGAGTGTGACTTTCTGGTAAGGCCAAGTCCCTTATATCCATGAGATCTTCACTGTGTAGATATGTCAAATCTTCATCCTCCTTGATGATCCCCAATATCTTTCCATCTGAGTTTCTCAGTAAGAAGTGATTGGCATTCTCTTTGTACTCGATCTCAGAAATTATGCCATTCTTCTGTACTGTGTAGTTGGGGCGTCTCATCCTTCTTCTCATACTTATGCAAGCATTCATGTTGGATAATGGATTCTGATCTCGGACATTTATTTGGTAGTTTAGTTCAGCCCTGTCCATTCTCTTTAACTTCTCTGACCTTTTTTGATATGTGGAGTTGAATCATTCTCCAACTTCTCTTTTCTTTCAAAAACTTGAATCCTTTATCAGCTTCTTCATGCAGGTACTTTGATAAATCATTCATTTGTCTACCTGCAGATCTGTCCCTGTTTCTGTAGTCATTCAAATGGAGTGTGGCCATCCTTCCTAACTGTTCTTCATTAAACTCACGGAAGTCACTTCTGACAACAATCTCTCTTAGTAATCTACTCTCCATAATCACCTTGATGGAATCAGTGATCGAATCATAGTACAGCTCTCTTAGTAGATCCACATAAGATTGTGGTCTTGTTCTGTGTTGTACTGAGCTGCTTGATTCACCTCTTCCTCCTTGACCTCTTCCATCTATTGGAAATCTTCTGTGAATTGTAGGTCTAACAGGAATCGACTTCTTGGGCTTTTGAGGTCCCAAGTTGAAAGTCTTTACAAAAATAGCTTCCACCATCTCAGTAGGAAGGTTAGCCAATTCAACAATATCCTGTCCTGCTGCTTCAAGTTCTATTAACATCTTTATCATTCCTGGAGTTCTTGCCAATCCAGCAGGTACAAACCTAGCATCAGCATAGTATCTTGGATTTTCTCCTTCTCTCAATGCCTTTTCCCATTCATCCTTTTGAAGGTAGAAAAGAGTCTTCAAATCCTCTTTCTCTAAGACATTAAAGTCTGCTTCAGTCATCCCTCTCTTATTTATCATTATGCTTCTTAGGATGTTTATCATTTCTTCATTTTCCCAAGGCATAAATGGTTCATTTTCCGGTTCAGGTTTCACATCTTCTTGAGGGATAGGGATTTCAACATGTTTGACTTTTTCTTTTTCTTTCTCCCTTATAGTCTGAATTCTTCTTTTCTTAGTTGGGGGTTCAACAATTGTTTCAGCCTGCTTGGAGCTCTCAGCTTGGACTCTTTTTGATTTTTCTTTTCTTTTCAACCTGTTATATTGGTCCACCACTGATTCTCTAGATAAATTCTCTACTATTTCAGGCTTCATCCCCCTTTCCAGTAAATATCCACACATGCCTCCAAACTTTTTCTTCAATTCCTCCATCTTTTCAAGTTGTTCATTCTCTCTTACAGTTTTCTTAATCATTTCTTCTCTTTCATTGTTATAGAGACTTTGGAGTTGATCAAAAGTAAAATGAGACAAGTCTTTTTCAGAGTAGTTGTGCCTCTTTAGGTAGTCTCTGTATTTCTTGGCATCTTTGTTCTTCTGTTCCATCAGCCTTTTGGCTTCCAACATACTCAGCTTAATGTTTTCCCTGTGTACATCAGTCATTTCGACTTGTGGGGACATAACATTAGTAGTTGTACCAATTTTCCCTTCATCATTCTCAGGTTTATCATCATTGTCATCATCAGAGTTCTCAGAGTCATCCTCTTCTTCATTCAGCTCATTCATAGCATCTATCTTTGGTTCATCAAGAGCTGGATGATCTGCTTCATCTCTAGTTGATACATCAGGGACAACTTGCATATGTTCATCAGGTCTTAGTGTTTGCAAAGGTGTTGCCCTTATGGGACTTGCTTCATTATCAGAGGTCTCAACAAAATACTTATTTTTCTCATCCTACTTTCCCCTCTTAGCAGTCTTTTCTTGCTCAGTTTGTTCAGCTGCCCTTTTTCTTCTCTGATATATCTTGGCAAATCTTGGTTTTTGAGTTTCAGGTACTTTTATCCTTTCTGACTAGTTGTCAGTAGGGTTCTTCCTCATATCCTCTTTCACCTGTTCAGCCCATTTCTTGGCAGCCTTTGAGGCAATTGACTCACCAATCTCCTCTTCAGGAATCATACCAGTATTCAAAACGGCTGGTTCAGCAGCAGTTTCAGATGTTTGACTTTTAGGTTGAAACATGCTGACTACCAATGCCAAAGAGTTGTCTACTTCCTCAACTCTGCTCATCTTAATCAGTTCTTCTATAACTTCTTGATCAGCCTCATCTTCAGCTAGTTCTTTTTCAAGGTTGGCTTTTCTGATCAGATTTTCCTACTCTGCAATCTCTTCTGGAGTTAGAGATAGGGCTATTTTCTCCCTCTCCATAGATTCTTTGATTATTCTTTCTTGCTCTTCAAGAGCAGCAGCAGCAACATCATCTTTAAATGTTACATCTTTCTCAGCATACACAACAGGCTCCTCCTCTGTTGCTATCCCTTTACCTTTTTCTTTCCTTTTTCTCAACTGCTCTTGTGACATCCGTGGCAAAACCGAGTACACCTTAGTACTTACAAACTCGAATAAGCGTTTAAGCGCTTATTTCGTAACGAATAAACGAATAACCAAACGGGTCTGGTTATGGTCCGGATATCCCAGGGTGCTAACTATAAGCGATATATGTGACATTCGTGACAAAACGAGGTATACTATATTCATTACGTAACAAGTAAACGATAAATCGGTTAATTCGTAGTGCTTAAACTAGTAACCGACCGTTACTAATTATGACACGTATATATACTGAGGGGTCATATACGAGTTATATATATATTATAGAGGCTAACATATTGATATTTAGGCCCCAGTACGTTTAAAACTCTTTAAAAGAAAAAGGCTTCGTAAAGGATACGCTATAAGCTTAAACGCAATCGTTAATATCAAAACGAGGATTGTAGCATCCGTTAAGCCGAAAAAGATTTATAAAACACTTATATGACATGTTCTAAGCAATCCGTGAAAATATTTTGGAATTTTACAACGAGTCAGTACGCTTTTCTTATTTTATAAAAAGAAGCTGAAAAACACTCGTTTTCGCGCTGGTTTTCGCACTCGAACTAGTTTTCTTGCGAAAAACCGAACCCGAATTAAATTTTGGACCGACGTTTACGTGTGCCACGAAAACCGAGGCACCATTGGGCCGAAAAGAGGCCCAATGGGCCCCTTATACTTGCGGCCGCAAGGGGTAAAATACCCCACTTTATTCTAGTACATAGTATATAGTATAATACATAAGATATTTTGGCAAAAAAATTCCAGAAAACTCATTTTCAGCTGTTCTTCTTCTTCCTCCAGCCCAAACCCTAAGGTAAATATTGATTTTTCCATTGATTTTAACCATGATTAACATAGTTTAACCATGAAAAATTAATCCTTTATTAGTTTTAAACATGTTTAACCATTCAAAAATCAAGTAAAATCATTTTTTGGTGTTAAACATGTTTACAAATCAGGAACATATACTTTTTTGGTCAAAAACGCGGATTAGAACATGAATACAACGTTTTTACGGTTTGAAAGTTCGGTATTAACCCAAAACCCTAATTATTAAGGCTGTCACATGGATGATTTATGCTTGGTTTGATGTTATATGATATTTAGATACATTGAGTTTGCAACCCGAGACCCGGAAAGTCGTTTAAGCTAGTAAAACTCATCGAAAACCGACAAGGTAAAACCATAACACTCGTTTAAGGGCTGTTTAGTATTAGGTTATGACGTGCTTGTTGTTAGCTTGTGAAAATTTTCAGGGACATTAGGGATCATTTAAATGAGTCCCTGTTCAAATTTGGTAATTTTTCGATAAACGGAGAATATTTGGTGAATTTATTTTTGTTTATGAGCGTTTATTTGGGAAAAATAGTTAAAAATATTGAAAAATTATGAAACTTGGATTTGGAGATTAATATGTGATGATAAGATCACTGGTAAAGTTTGGGGATCATTGGAAATGCCTAAGTATGGTTTGTGCAATTATGATTTAACCGAATTTTAACAGCCGAAAAACGCACAAAAAAGCATTTTGTCAAAAGAGTTAGGTTCTGGAGACTTTGCAGAGGCTATGTAATAACAATGAAGCCATTTTTTAAAATTATCGGATTTTTTGGAGGTCGTTTGATATAAACGAGCCATTTATTATACGGTTATAACCTATTAAATGAATTTTTATAAATAAATAATTAATCATAAAATTTCTGAAAATATTTTTATAAAATTCTCCGTATTTTAATGTATTTTTACAAAAAATTTACATAATTTATATATAAGCACATATTTAGTTATGATTAATCGAAGATTTAAATTATAATTGTTTTAACGAAACCGGCAGTTTTGTGTTTAACGGACTGACTGTATGTCAAAATGTCAAAAGTGGTCAAATATCGTATTTTTGAATGAAATTGATAAAAACGAACTTTTTACGAGAATTCCGGACAATTCGGGTGGATTGTACGCGTTTTGTATAATCAAACCCGTGTGAAAACGGAAACGAACCCTGCGATCAAACCAGATACCGAAACCTTAAAATTCTTCCATAAATCAAATCATTTTATCAATCAATATATTTACTTAAGTTTATGTGATCTTACCTAATCCCGAAACGCATAAGCGACCAACTTGGCTAGGCTCGGGAAACGGTGAAACTGAGCCAAGTCTGATTTTAATCATTTCATAGTATACAACGTTACAATCTAAGACTATGGTCATGTTCTGGGCCTAATAGCTATACCCAGATTAGTTATACAGCCCGATTTGGTTTAAACACTGTACTAGTATTAATAGTACGATACCTTTTATAGGAATCAGGCTATAAGCGAGGCACCTGACCTATTGATACATAATTTCTGTGCGAACTACGATAAGGTGAGTTTCATGACCCCACTCTTTAAACTATTTTACGAAATTTTGAGGTGGAAAGCATGTTTATACACGTTATTTATCTAAACACGGATCAGGATATAAAATATCTGAACATTTATATATGAAAAGTCCCTACAAACATAATGATTGACTAGTTGCTGATGAAAGATGATTATTATCGTTGATTGATATATTGAGTGGAGATAATACGAATTACAAAACATAATGAAATTACACGTGACAGCATGTTTATACAAACACGTTATGTAATGTTAAACATAACTAATTTGGGAGACAACGTGGTCTGTAATGGCCATGGGGATAACGTGGTCTGTGATGATTATGGGGCTATTGTGGGCAGAAGGGGGGCCACAATAGTAACAAACTAAAGTTGAGTATGGCCTAAGAGGCAAGTTCTGCTGCAACTTACTAAACTAAAGTTGAGTATGGCCTATGAGCCAAGTTCTGCTGCAACTTACTAAACTAAAGTTGAGTATGGCCTATGAGCCAAGTTCTGCTGCAACTTATAAACTAAAGTTGAGTATGGCCTGTGAGCCAAGTTCTGCTGCAACTTATTAAACGAACTAACTTGATTATGACATGAATGTTAAGAAAATAATGTGATTATGCGTATTATGGGCGGATGGGGAGCCACAGTATTTGGTGATACGTGATAAATACTATATGTGTATATGTGTCTATATACATGCTATGTGATTAGCCGTAGGAAGTACTATGTGTAGAATATACTAATTATTTGCGTGTACGCTATATAATGTTTGAGTTCACATGGAATCATTGTGGGTGGAAGGGGGACCACAGTGGTTGATGTTAACGCGAAACCGTTGTGGGCGGAAGGGGGGCCACAGTGGTTGAGTTTATGTGGAACCGTTGTGGGAGAAAGGGGGTCCACAGTGGTTGGTTAAACACGGAAATTGGAAACAGGTAGTACGAACAAACAATCACGATTTTACCGAAATTTTGAATTTATATTATAAACTTACATGTGTGCATATGCACACACAAGGATATGGTTGTACACAATTATACAACCGTAAATACATATTTTTACATATGCGCGTACATACAAACTATGACTGTATGGTGCGCAGAAATGATTTCGTTAAAACTTATGAAACTCACCAACTATTCGTAGTTGACCTGTTTTAACATGCTTTTCAGGTAATCAGATATGAGAAGTAATTTCCTGTGCGTTACGTGTCTGATTGGTGATTGATGTCGTGGGCATTTGAGTTAGAAGTAAGGTGATTGAAGAACAGGTTAAATTGTATCACCTAGTTTGTAAAAGATGTTTGAACGATGTAATAAATTGTAAATTAGTTTGTAATGTTTCTTTACGAACGATGTATTTGATACCAGAGGTATCTGTTGCATTTCCGTTTTACGCTTCCGCAATTCGCTTAACGGGGTGTGACAGCTCTTCATCTTCTTCTTCATCAGAAGTGTCATATTCATCAATTTCTTTGAACAGTTGTTCTAGTTCAGAATCATGCTCTGCTCTCTTGGAACTAGCCTCTTGATCATCTTCTGGCTCAGTGTTTACCAGTTCCTCAGTAGCAGCATTCATATCAGCATTCTCAACAGTCACTTCCTCTTCCACAATCTCAGTTAATTCTTCTGTAAGCACAACCTCTTCATCATTTAACTTTTCTTTTTCAGCATCAATGGTTTCTTCTCCTCTCACTTCCCCTTAATTCTCATCACTATCATCATAATTATTCATGATCATTTTCAAAGCATCAACATTATCAATACTTACAACATCAGTCATACCCACATCAGTATCATTCATATTCTCCCCCTATTTTGGGGCAGCTGAGGTCTTCTCAACCTCCTGCACCAGGGTTTGAATCTTTATTTCAGCCTCAGTTAATCTTTTCAATAACATCACATTTTCATTTATTACCTCCTCATTCCTTCTTCTCAACACAACATTCTCATCCATAACCTCCTTAACCTTTCTTCTCAACTCATCATTTTCCAACATCAACTCAAGTTTTCTTTGGAATGTATCAACATGTGGACTAGTAGGTTCTGATGTAGGAAATGGTTCAAATTCAGGTTGGTTTGTGGTAGGTGTTTGAGGTGGGCTAGAAATGATTGGTTCTGATTGGTTTAGGCTATGAGTTGGTGGTGTCTGTGGTGGTGGTGATTGATGTGTGGAAGTTTCAGGTTGGTATAAGGTAAGGGTTTGAGGTGGTGTTTGATGTGGTGGGGTTGGTGGTGGTGAGTGTGGTGGTGTTGTAATTGATTGTTCAAGTTCTTCTTTGTGATCCCCCTGTTCAGGTGCTATTATCTCCATTTCTAAACCATCTCCACCTTCATCTCCATCAACATCATCATCATCAGACTCACCTTCATCACTCTCATCATCACCCCCTGCTTCCTCCTCTGAGCTCAGCTCAGGCACAGGCATTATAGCCAAATTATGGTTCAATAACCAAGGTAAAATTTCAAAAGGAACATTTGAATTAAAGGTATTGGAGACACCATATTTCTTGATTCTTTTGTAAGCATCAGAGTCTTGCAACTGATGTGTGTCTCCAACTGTTGGTAAATCTTGTAGTTCTCTATTGAATATGATCTGCAGGAATCTTGGATATTGCAAAAATCTTTCTTTCTGGTTTCTTTAGATTCCCTACTAATCCCTCAAAAATCATCTTGGAAAAGTTAAAGGGCAGATCAAAGATTATCCCAACTGTGGCATTTGCTAAATCATGACTCATCAGAGTCCATGATCCCTTCCTTGGTGCAAATCCATGAATAATATGATGTATTAAAAACCTATACAGCATTGGAAACATACCCTTCTGAAACTGTCCATCATGGACATTACCTTGATACCCCATTGTTTCTTCAAAAATTTTCAATAAGTGTGCTGTAGAAGTTTATGTGATTGTGATAATCATCATTCAGTCTTAAACACCTTCTGATCGTTCCTTCTGTGATCTGAATCTCCTGTCTGGCTACGGTTGCCTCTATTCTTTTTCCATTCACATCTTCAACATACTCTGCAGATCTCCAGAAATCCAAGGAGTGATTTCTGTAAATTATAGGACTTTCGGTGAGTGCAAAGTTGATGTTTGACCGTGCCATCCACAATATCATTCGAGCCACTGGTTCAATTTCGGGTGTCACTTGTAATAATGCGCACATATTGTGCTTTGGCTCGAACACATAATTCGGTTGTTCTTGCTCTGCCATATCTGAAATACATAAACAAACATATTCAAAGTGAAATTAGTCATAAAGTTCAGTACTTTAGATAATTTCAGTAAAAAATATGAAGAAGATAGGGAGAAATCTTCAAGAACCTGTTCTTCGACAAATTTATAACCTATACACATAAACAGAGTGTCAGTAATCAAATACATAATCACAGCCTGTTTTAGTCTAATCGAGATCGGAACACATGTTATTAATGCTTACCGAGTCGGAATTAGGAGCTGATAAAAATTAGGGTTAGGATCGACTTAGAATTTAGGAAGTCGGATAGGTTTCTTTGAGTGTAAGTCTTTTGCAGTGGGAGGAGAGAGAGAGGGAAATAATGTTGAAAAATTTGCCTAACTCCCTCTTATATACTTTTTGAAAGTGGGTTTTAAATGCTTTTTGTCATTTTGTGAATTATTAGCTGTCAACCAGTAACATTATCCACTTGATATATTAAAAACATTTAATTTCATTTAAGTTTATAAGACCTTATTCGAAAGATTAGTATATCCAAATTCTACTTGGTATAATTCCACATACAAGCCTTACTCGGTCAAACTTTGCTTGGAGGATATTCAATTTTTTTGAATATACAAAGTTTGCCCGAATTCGTCTATTTATCAACCTTGCTCGATCAAGTAAATTAATTTAAAGTTAAGACAATAATGAAGAAAGCTTACCCGAAATGCTCGATTTCTTGAGAAATTAATCACAAGGCATATAATCAAGTATAATAATCAAATAAACATCCTTACTACGAATCAATTAAGATCCCCACATAGATTTCTCAAATTCAAATTAAAACTTAACTAGCATGAACCCTCATAAGAATCATAATCAATTTTATCATAATCAATTTTATCATATTAACTAACATATTCCATCAAGTAACACATTCATTCAAGTATGCTTGAAAACATAGTGTGCTCGAGCAATCTTTCTGGAGAATAGTGTGCCCGAACAACAATCGTATGCAAAGTATACCCGAATAACCTTCATATAGTACAAAGTGTGCCCGGAAAGGAATTCTAGCAGACAGTGTACTCGGAAAGTTAAGTTTTGAAATTACCAAGTATATTGAAGGAACACAAGTGTACCCGAAATATAAAGTGTGCTCGGAAAACAAAGTTTGCCCGAAAACACTTGTAATTTCAAAGAAATCATACATATCACAGAGCATGCTCGGAATGAAATTAAACACATAAATATTTAAGTGTGCTATAGTCTAAAATTTCATAGAGCTTGCCCGAAAATCCTATGTTAGCACTAAGCTTGCTAGGATAAACACATTCAATCATCAGGTATGCCGAACATTAATCTTATTCAAAGTATACCCGGAAAAATGACAGACTTAAATAGTAACATCTAAGCGTGCCCGGAAAGATTAACAAACCTTTCCTAACAACATATTCACACAAATTACAAAGCTTACTCGATGTACTAACTTAGGTTCACAAAGTTTGCTTGGAATCACAATCAGCAAATAACATGCATAGCTTGCCCGAAACAAGAATTACTTGTTAAAAGCTAATTATAACAACACATAATCATCTCAAGACTTCAAGCCTGCTAAGGAGATTAGTACAATAGTGTACTCTACCCAGAAAGTGTAAACACTTCAAAGCATGCCCGAAAATCATAAAGTTAGTAAAAAATGACTAAGCTTACTCGGAAAGGTTGGAAACTATCAAACCTTACCCGAAACAACATATTCACACATAAACAAGTCAAAAATGACTAAGCTTACTCGGAAAGATTGAAAACTATCAAACCTTACCCGTAACAACATATTCACACATAAACAAGTCAAAAATGACTAAGCTTACTCGGAAAGGTTGAAAACTATCAAACCTTACCCGAAATAACGTATTCACACATAAACAAGTCGAAAATGACTAAGCTTACTCGGAAAGGTTGAAAATTATCAAACCTTACTCGAAACAACATATTCACACATAATCAACTGTTTTGTACTCAGAAAGGTTGTAAATCAATAAACCATACCCGAAAATACATATTCAAACAGTTTGTGCTCGGGAAGGTTATAAAGCATTAAACCTTACCCGAACTTACATATTCAACCTTTTTAGGCAAAATGCAACACTTTTTGACTTAAACAACTTGTCAAAAATATATTTTTCATTAAAGATCATAGTTTAAGAGCAAATGGTGCATTTAGAGATCAAATTTCAGTTGTATTTCTCTTCAAAACATTTTCTTCCATTTTCTGAAAAGATCTCAAGAATGGGATCATATTGACTAAGTAGCTATCTCAATACTTCACTCTCAGCATTATTATGACAACTTAGATAGGTTAACAGCAGGTATAAACTTAGCATGAATTTCATCTCTTTGGTGATATGATTTAGGTTCATTTAAAGCATAATGTATTAATGGTCAACACTGTGCAATAATGCCTCATATCTCTTCTCAAAGCTTATTTGGCTTTCCCCAGATCACCCAATTTGACTCCAACCTCCTGTATTTGGTCAAAAATATTTTTGTATGACAGAACTTATTGTATTTTTGTATTTTTTTTTATTCAAACATATCTAGAGGTTGAACATTGGACTTACAGTTAGAAACATGCCTTTCATTCAAGATGAGACAGTTTTTGCCAACATCTTTGTAGTTCTAGTTGTAACCCTCTTGTTTGATAAAATATTTAAAACACTTATCAACTTTTGGTTGATACCAATTGTGAGTTCTGAGCCCCAGTGCGGAAGCGTGAATAATAGTCAATACCAATCAACGGTGTGGAGCTCGAATCTAGGGTTGGGATCTAATCTAACTCGTATTCACTCATAAATGATGTTAGTTGGACGGATGAGGTGTATTGGGAGAGAGCCTGATTTGATTAACAATCAACAATAAAGTAGGATGAACAATTGTAATCAAAACACAAACAAGATAGAAACGGTAGTATGAAATATTTGCCGAATGATTCTCATTAAGATGAAACACTCATACATACAATCAATTAAGAAATATCTCAGCCGCCATCAGGAGAGCTCATCCTGGAGGCAGAGACTCTCTCAAAGGGATAAAACCCTAAATCTCACATATACACAATACAGTCACTCATGCTAGACAAATGAATAAAAACATCTATTAATACTAGCCTAGCATGACTTGGTCTTCAAGCCATCCACCCTTGGTTGAGACCAAAAAATATATTTTTCACCCAAAGATTAATTCGATGCGTCGGTCTAAAATATAAGTCCCAACAATCTCCCCCTTAGACCGATGCCATCGAATTTCTTCCATGATCACCTCATAACTCGTTGTGTTTCATTGAAATTCTTCCCCTCACGTTAAGCTTCTCCCATTGTTCATTTCGAATCATCACTCTTATATCACTTTTGGATATAGTTGTATAGGCATATGAACGAGGCGTTGAACTTCATAGGTAACAAGGTTATCACAAAAAGAAATAAACTCATTGTGATCATCAAATAATCTTCAATTCTTCAAAAACCGTTTCTTCCCATGTAAATCATCTTCAAACCATTCCCTGAATAAAGATTGCATTCAAGTCAACCGTAACCCGTTCTTGACTGTTCAAGTGACTATTTCATAGGAGGTTAGACTCTACTGATCATCCGCTTGAGATGACTCTATCTTCTCATCCGTACTAGGAAATCTGAAAACTGACAAACGATGAAACATCTTTGAAAAACCTTGGATTATTGATCTTGATCAACTTTTCCTTAACTTGAGTCTTTTACTTGATTTGAAGCATGCCATTTGCAATGAAATTCAAAGATTTTTACTCCCCCAATTTCGTTGCAATTGTCTTTAATAAATGTGTCTTCAAATCAAGTGTGGGTGAAACAATCTTGATCATCCTCATCAAGATTGTAAAAATCTCAAATGAACATATTCAAAAGTTGGTTGACACTAAAAGTGATTAAATCCTTAAGCTTGGTCAACACTTGTTCTTGTAAAGCTTTTGATGAAGTCGTGAAATTGGATGAGGTTTGAATTCCATAAGCTTGTTGATGATTGGAAAAAAATTACCAAAATACCCCTGGTATATATCTTCCGTAGTGAACAGCTTGGTCAAATGGTCAACGGTACTAAAACTCTCAAAAGTTTCTTCGAAACTTTGAAATGTTTCACAAACTCTGTTTCCTAGCACACAATGTGCTTGGGAGCACTTTCCTAGCACAAAGTATACTCCGAGTACATTCCTAGCACAAAGCGTACTCGGAAGAACTTTCCCGGTACAAAGTGTACCGGAAAGCAAAAACACTTGTGATTGATTTTATTTTATTATTTTTTTATTTTTTATTTTTATTTTTTATTTATTTTTTTTGCACTAGCACAAAGTGTACCCGGAAGCAAAGTGTACTCAGAAGGCAAAGTGTACTCGGAAAGCAAAACACTTGTGATTTTTCAATTTTTCACCGAGCATGCTCGGGAGCAAAAGTGTGCTCGGGAGTACAAGTGTGCTCGGATTACTTACTATCACTAAGTGTGCTCGGGAATACTTGTGATTTTTCATTTTCTTTACTTAACACCAAGCATGCTCGGGAGCAAAAGTGTGCTCGGGAGCAAGGGTGTGCTCGACACAAACTTGAGTTTTCTCTTCACAAGCATAATTGTTCAAGATAAAACAAAGTATGCTCGAAAAAGAGTCTACTCGAATAAATAACAAAGTGTGCTCAAGACTTAAAGAAGATAGTTTTCTTGAGAACAAAGGATATGCTCTGGGTTTAACAAAGTGTGCTCGAATTTGATGTGCTCGATATAAGATGTGCTCGAAATAACCTGTGCTCGAGCCAAACAAAGATGTGCTTGGGCAAACACCTCTTGTGCTCGAAGCAACACTTAGTCATTTTCCATACTCGAGTCCAATCTTACTTTTTCATAGTATGCTCGAGACATCAAAACTTCATTTCTGCGTCATCAGTCACTGATTTGCCCTTGCCGAACCTGCTCGAATATTCACTTTGCATCTGCTGCAACAAACAATGATGAAATTGCCTTTAGTACATGTTCATTCTTGACTTGTAAATTCTCCTTATCAGTTTGTACCATCGGCAATATTTTTCAACAAACATCTACTGTTTGTGCAGTACGAGCACACAAAACCCTAATTTTTCAAATCCAAAAATCAAATTTCGTAATCTGAAATTAATCACTATAGCCCTATCCAAGTCATCTCGAAATCAAAGAAACCTATCTTCATATCATAATCAACCTTTTCAGATCTAGAAATAATCAGATGAACAGTGTTGCCCCAAAACGAGCCAAATAACACTGTTACATTAGATCTGGACCGTTCTGACCAAATAAACATAAAATTGATGTTGAATCTCCAAACGAGTCATCAACCCAAACATCAATCCATATACTTTTCTCCGAAACATCAAATAATTTCAAAAACCCAAAAAATAATTTCGACGAACTTCATCGTTTAACGTCCATGGTGGATTCAAGAGCGAAGTGAATCTATTCAGCAGTTAGTCTGAACGATTCGGTAACCCAGGCTCTGATGCCAATTGTGAGTCCCTTGGATTTTAGCTGGATCTTAATCAATCAAGTCATAATTCACACAGATTAATCGTGTTGACAAGAGAGTTAATGACGGGTTGCTATATTTAGAAAGATATCCGTTTGTTAAAGGCGGAATCAATAACAAACATACGGTTGCAATAAATAATCACAGGTAGAAGGCACACTCAAGATTTACTCAAAAGATTTCCATTTATATAATGTTAATCATACAAAAGGATAATCGATTTAGGGTTCTCTAGGAATCCTAAAACAGCCGTCACACAATTCTCTCAATAAATGTGTCAGTCTTATCCGTATTGTGTGTTCTGCCTCCCCCTCTGGCGGCGCGCCCTAAACATTCTATTTATAGGCCTGCCAACCTAGGACAACTGTCATTCCTTCTAGAAACCCTATCCGATAATACATTTTCAAATTACATATTCAAAATAAACTAAGTGTAAAACAAGTCTTAAGGGTAGGCTTTGCATCAATCTTGTCTTTCCGAGTATGCTCGGCCATCCTTCATAACTTGGTAACATAGAAGTTTGCTCGGGATCAGTTTCCAGGTAGACTTTACTTAAAGAATATTTTATCAAGTAAAATATTCACCGAGTAGACTTCAGTCTTCTTAACTTTGCCCGACTTTGCCCGACAACCCCTTACGAGCAACCTTGTTCTTCGATGGTCCAATTCAACTCTTTGCCATAAATAACTTATTAGCAAAGCGTACTCAGGAGTACAGTTCCTTGCTTGAGTTGAACCTTGCCTAATGTTACTTAGAGATATATTCCATTTATACATCAAGCTTGCTAGGACCATAATTATTAAAGAATACCTTGCCCGGTCTTCCAATCACTTGGCTTCATGGACTTGGTTAACCAAACCTTACTTGGAAGAGTAATATACTTGGTTTTGAAGAACAGACTTTCTTGATAAAGTGAACCTTACCTGGATTTACATAAACTAGTGTACCTTACTCGAAAACACACTAATTTGCAAACCCTGCTCGGATAACCACTTAAGAAGACTATTTGAAGTAAACCTTGCCCGGTAGACAAAATATCGTACCTGGCTAAGTAAAAGCTTGCTCGGATCCCAAGGTGTGCTCGGATTCAATACTTAGCAGTTTCTGAGGAGGTTGAGAAGATTCCAATCTTCCATAATCTTCATTTAGGTCAAATCTCCTCATTTGGGTCAAACTCTTGACCCAACAATATGCTCGAAAATCTTAGGATAATTAATCTTTAACAAAGGTCTACTCGTTTAAACAAAGTTTGAACGAAGAGCATGAAGTAAACACAAAAACACTTATAAGTCATAAATCGTACTCGAATGACTCATATATCCAAAAACACAGTTTTAGCCTAAAAATTTGTTAAAAAACACTCAAACGCTAAACACAAATGGACATTTTGACACTTTTGAGATTCAAAGTTTAAACATAAATGGTGAAGAGAGATCAAATTTTAGTTTTATCTATACAACACAATTTTCTTTTTGCAAAGATCTCAACTTGGGATCATATGAACTAAGTCACTTCACAATATTTCATGTTCAACATTTTTCTGACATATTAGGTAGGTTAATAGCAGGTATTTCTGAAACCTAGCATGTTTTTCATTGCATCAGTGATATTATTTAGATTAATTGTTTTCTTAATACTTAAATGGACCACACTTATGGACTTTTGATGTCTCATAACTCTTTTCAAAGCTTAAATAGACCCCCTAATGCTTGGTCAAAAATTCCTTTTTAATGACAACAAAAATCTTTCAAACCTTTGGGTATCTTTTTCCTTTTAAAATTTCAAAATTTTGAGGTTGAACATTTGACATAAATGGCATGTAGTTCGGACTTACATGCCTTACATTCATGGTGTTTAGGACCTACATTAATGCCCCACCTTTGTAGTTCTAGTTGTAATCTCTCAATTTTATATTGTTATCAAAATTTGTTGATAGTTTTCATTAAAGCACATTTTGTTCTTTGTCATATGTAAGAATTCTTCATTTTTGGGTTGAACAAACACCAATAGGCTCGTGTATGACTGGATAATTACCTTTTTACCTATCATTTGGAGATATTTATCTAGAAACATGCATACTTCTTCAAAATGTACATCCACATTAATGTTAGCAAAGCTTTATGTTTATATCACATTAGATTGTACACATCGTGGAAATCTACCAAACATATTAATGACTACACTAACAGTCCTTTCAGCCTAATTAATCCTCATGTTGGGTATAACCAGTCAATTTTCTATCATATCCCAAGAGGTTGGATCAAATTTCCATTTAAAAACATGTTAGGCTTCTTCAAAGCCTGTAACTAAATAACCAGTAGGCATGCTTCAACAAAGCATACAACTGAATAATCTTATCATTTCTCTCTTATAATCACCTAAAGGGGTTTGCTTTTAATCAAAACATTTGGCTCTATTAAAAACTTTGGTTTTTGATTTTTCATTATGATACAATAGTTTTAAACATATTCAAACTCTTTTTCAAAGATTTTTCATTTACCATTTTAAAGACTTAACATACGATCATAAAAAGATCAAAGCTGCAGTTTCGTCAATCAAATTAAAAGTAATCAAATATGCAATCATTTAAGTATTACTCACATGATTAGCATTCATAATTTAAATAAAACTAAACAACAGTCATTTCAGAACACACACATGTAAACATACTAAAATGCAAGGCTCAGAATTCACAAATATGTTGAAGCATAAACAATGCATACATATTCAAACAAGCAAGCTAATAGACAAAATAATCATTTACGCACACAATTGAAGCACACAAACACAGACAAGCAAGAATATTCATTTAAGCATTCAAACATATCATCAATCAGACTTCATCAGAATTTATCATGCCTAAGGCCTTTAATAGAAAATTGAATCTTTTTTTATCCAGTGGCTTGGTGATTTGGCCAGGCTTCCCTTTTTGGTATCTAAATATCCTTTTAACGACCATCATATGAGAGTGTTTGGGACTGGCTTGAAATCTGGCACACACACGGACAGCAAACATGATGTCATGTATAGATGCAATCAAGTACATCGGTTATCCAATTTTAGCTCTGTATTCATGTTGATCTACTGACTCCCCATTTTCATCAGCTACCATCTTTTCATGTGTGTCCATAGAAGTAGAATCTGTCTTCAAATCATTGCATTTGAACTTGGAAAAAATGTCTTTCACTTACTTGGATTGGTTAATAGAAATAGATATTCCATCATTTTCATCAGTCCCGAATGCAACTAGTCCCTCAATAATTTCTTCATAATTAATCAGTGTTCCATGTCATGTGCCTGGAACATCCACTGTCCATCTAACAAATATTATTTAGCTCTGTGGAGTGTCCCTACACAATGAAGATAAAGAATGATCGGTTTTGTGTTGAAAAACAAACCACAGAGGTTTGCACTTCATTACTCACTGTTTCATTAGATGCAAATGGAATTGGATCTTTATAGACTGTTTAACATGTTTCATTAGTTTTGTAACCATTTTCTTCATTAAACCCATTATATGTCACTATACTCAGACATGGATGTAAAACTGGTTCCTCCCTCTTCAAATTGACTCTAGGAGTTACATCCTTCATATTCCATGAAAATCCCCTATGTTCATATGCGTGTTTCCTTAGAAGTTTCTCATCACCATTAAGACTTTCAGAGACTTTCTTCATGTAAGGTCTCATAATTAGATATTTTCTTGAAATTTACTTAATTGATGCTTTAGAACATGTCACAGTTGAAGTGTCATTTTTAGATGATTGTTCATTGGTTTCCATGACAATTCTTTCTATATCACATTCTTCCCCATGTCAACATTTTGAATCATCAATGTCATTTCCTTTTCCCAAATATTTTTCTTACTACTTCTTGTAAAGACATAAGTCTTGTCCATATTTGAAGTCAGGAATGACATATGAATCTTTATTCTTGTTCCAACAAGAATCACTGTAATGACCATAAGCATCACAAATTTTGCACCAAACTCTTCCCAATGAACCTAGTTCCTTAGAATGTATTCCCACTTGGTTTTGGTAGAGTTATCCCAATGACTATTCTACAAAGATACACTTATCAAAGTCCACCTGGATTGGTCCACCAACGTCATACTTTTGATCATATTTTTCTTTGATGAATGTTTATCTTGGTAGTCTTTGATGATTCAGGGTGACCTTTCTTCCCTGGTAGGACTTAATCTTCTTCTTGGAACATACTCAATGTCACCAATGTTAAAGAGTTCATGATTGGAGAACACTAGATAAATAGGTAGAAGGTTATCAACATTCAATATTGAATCTTCATTTCTTTTGATTGCTTCTAATGACTTTACTTTCTTCACACACTTATCTTGTGACTTATTGTATTTCTCGTTGAACTTCTGACTCTTATATATTCTTAAGCTTTCTTTATTTTGTTGTTGCTAGAGCCACCCCAAATATCAAATACTTGACGATCTCTCCTTCTTTGCTCATGGTGTTTCTATATTTTTTGTGTTATCTTTTGCAGTTCTGGCACATTGTTTGTTGAAATTTTCTTCATTGTTCTTTTCACACACTTTCTAGTACTCTTACTACTGCAACAACTAGAACTTTTGTTGCTTTGGCTGCTTGATGTGCTTTTGATTGAGTTATTTGAATCACTTACATTTTCAATCAACGAGTTTTCTCATTTTTCAACATATTTGCTGCCACTAGAATCAGCTTCAACAATCACATATTCACCTTCTACATTCAAACTTAGCTTATCATAATTCTTCATGAAATATTCCTTGTCTAGAAAAAATAGACTTGAATTGGCTTAGATAAGCATATCTATTTTCTTTGTCTATTTTCAAAGAATAATTGTTATTAAAAGGGTGGAGGAACAACTTTATACATGTCTTGTTGTTTCATTTTTTTCAATCTTTCCACAAATATTGCCAGTAGTAATCAACTTCTTTAGAAAATCTACTTCAACTTTTAGTTGAGTGTTTTTAAACTTCTCTTCAACAAACATCTTCTTTTTCAGTCTTTCAATCTCAACATTAAATATGGATTGAGTTTTGTAACTTTCAATACAGCCCTCTTCAAGACCTTAGATCTGTTTCTCACAAGTTCTCTCACTGGACTTATACACATTTATGATTGCAACCTTTCTATTGTTCTCAGATTGCCATATACCCACATCCTTTTTCAAATTTTCGATAATAAGAAGTAAATAAGAGATTGAGTGTTCATATATTACTAGAGAATTTGAGGATTCTAAGATGTCATTGATCTTTGCCATAAAAGCCATATTTGCCTTTTGAATCTCGTCAGCATGATTGCATCAATCAAAATTTCCATGTTGTGGTTCCAATGCAACGACCACGTTTTCATGGTTTCTCACTTGATCGTTTGCATCTTGCATTCCACCATTATTGTTTCTATTCTGATTCGTTGGGAGCTTGGTTTGGTTTGTTGTTTCTAGGTGGTTGTTGTGGTTGAGGGATTATTTATTGGTTTTGGGGATAATTGTCTTGGAATTGTCTTTGTTGAGGATATTTGTTTTGGTTCTAAAATTGATTTATTTAATGATTGTGGCATAATTGGTTTTGGGGTTAGTAGTAGTGGTTCTAATTTTCTTTGTTTTGGATTTGTTTTGGTGAATTGCATTCTCTGGAAGAGTGACCAGGTTGTTGACAGTTATAACAAATTGCTTTGAATTTGTCAAATCCAATTCTTTTGTTTAGTTCTGAAAATGAGGATCTTCAGTTCAGTTGTACAACCTTTTGCTTCTTAAAGGTAAAATAGCTACCTGCAATTTCAAATCCATAGCTTCAAGGTCATCTGCATTTATTTGTTCCAAGTCCTCCTAAACAACACTTGTGTGGATAAGGTTCTTATAGACAAAAGAATTGTAGGACTTAGTGAACATAGAAAACATAGATTGATATTCACTATTGTTATTCGCATTTGGAGGCACATATGGAGATTGGCTACTTGAAATTGAAGAAACATCTCCATTATCTATCATGTTCACACTAAATCTGGGCTGCCAGATTGACTTCCATCAGCAGGTGTAAGTGGGTAAACTCTTGGAGTTTCAGAATTGATAGTAGCTGGCTCTTCTATTATTGGAATTTTTTGTTGAGGTTTAGTGGATAGATTACTCATGGGAGCAATCAAAGCATTTTGAAAAGGAAATCTTGGCCTCTCTTCCTTTAACATATGATTCTCATCTTCTACAGCTTGAAGAAAAGATATGGCATCATGAAGTTTGAAGTTTGGAAAGTTGGTTTTTTCTTTGATAAACTTGCATGCAGTATACCATTCACCGGATAAGATGGCAATAACTTTTTATTCAAATCAAAGTCTATGATTTGTAAATCATTCGTTCTTATTTCATTCACAATGGCCACAAACCTGTGCAAAACTGACTTTAGCCTTTCCCTTCTATGAACTTGAATCTACCCAGTTGCTGCTTCAGTCTATCCTTCTTTATGTATTTCAATTCAGTACTTTCAAGCATTTCAACAACTGCATCATACATGCCCTTGGAAATTGTATGAAGATTGACACTCGTAAGAGTCTCCTAAGATAAACCAAACTTAAGCATAGATAATGCTTTATCATCTCTCTTTTTCATCTGTTTTTTCAATAGCTTGGTTGTTATTTGGTGCAACACTAGGAATATATGGTCATTCTTTGATTGAAAACCATAAATGTCTGTCATTGTAGTTCACAACTGCCTCAAACAGTAACTTCCATATGATATGATTTTCCTATCGCAATAGCCTTTGAATCTTGTTAGTAGACACCTCTTGGTCATCCATTTGTCTTGTTGAAAATGCTTATCAAAGACTATGACAAAATCTTTTTGGTATTTTTATTTTTAGTGTTTTAACAACTTAGTTAAAGTAAAATGACTAAAAACTTGAGAAATTTTGAAGAACTTTTTTCAAACTATGTAGATCTGAAGAAAAATTTCTCAGATTTGATGAAAACACAGGATTTTAACCTAGATCTAGAAACAATATTAACTAAAATAGTGTAAATCTTTGGTAAGAACACTTTTAAACCTCGTTCAATAGTATATCTGGAGAGAGAAGATAAACAGCGTAGCTGACGTCACTCTTTAATGGAACAGTGGTCTTGTTTATGTTGTTAGTGCAAAATCTAATGCTAGGTCTTGTAGTGATAAACAAGCTGAATATGTCATATTAGTATGTTATTACGGGCGTATAAGTGTTATCAACGTACAAGACTTATAAGCAGCGTATAAGTCTTATACGCCATGCATACTTATACAGTCCATATGCACGTGTGTAAATAGGGTTTAACTTGTCATATTTTGTATTGATCTTTGTAATCTTTGGAAATTACTTGTACTAAATTTGTCATATGAATATAGTGATTATTACTGTGAGTTGACTTGTGTTTAGTTCCTTTGCTATGTGTTTCCGCAATTTATCATAGTATAGTAAATGCAACAATTTCGATCCGTTTCATGTTGTATCTACACGTATATGATGACTTATTATGATCCGGCTCCCGCTCTTTCAAATGATATCAGAGCTTATGGTTTGTGTTTACTACTGAATTGAACACATCAACCCGTATCAATTTGAAGATTTGAAGATTTACAAGTCAAAGTTTAAACAATATTTATCTCTTCAATTACTCACTCATTGGTTCAAATTAAAATTCATCTCAAAATCACCTATTGATTATTTCAGAATCATGTTCAAGTCATAGTCACCACAGCGTATATGTTTGTTGATAGACGTATAAGATCTTTATCAGCGTATATGTTCATCTGAGACGTATAAGTTTGTGTGTGTCATATAAGTGAATTCTCAGCATATCATCTTTTGCCATATATGCTGATGGAAGTATAAGATTGCTTTTCCGTATAAGTTTGTTATCGTATAAGTGGGTTACATGTTCTTAGACTTATATGCTCGCATTACTTACACCCTCCTAAAACTTACACGCTGGTTAAGTTGATTTTCTTGATTTACGTGCAATTAAGGAGGAAATGGAGTGTTCGAGTTTGTTTAATGTTGAAGATGCATTGAGAAGAAACATAAGTCAAGTTTTAAAGAAAGAATTTGATGATTTTGATATGATGACTGGAGAATCATTTGATCATTTAATCAAAAGATATTGCAATCGAAAGAACATGATCCTCATCATGTAATGCATCATGTACGTGTAAACGATATGATTAGGATCGATAAATTGTATTTGCTATAATAAACAATATTTCGAAATAATATCATATAGGATTCACAACATAATCACTCATACGCTCCAATATATTGATATAACAAAGTGAGTACAATTTATCAGAACTGTTAAAACTGTTACAAAATAATGACATGATAAGAATATATATACTAACCTGTTGGGCCGTATAAGTCTAATGTAGCGTATAAGACTTATACGTCTCTAAGACTTATACGACACTTAACCACTATCAACTAATGACATTTTAAGCCCTTTACAATATACATTTGACATGTTTAGCCCATAAGACCTAGAATTTGACATTAATGCTCTAACAAACTCCCCACTGGATATTGCTAGGTCTTCAATCCATGCCAAAAACTCTTTACAAATACTCTTTCCGTGTAACTTCTTCAAAAGACGGTTTTGTTGAACCTTTTTGTGATGTAGGACGAGAAACACCCATAGACTTAAATTGAAATATATCCATGAAGCCTCAGCAACTCCATCTTGACATTTAACCTCCATTTCAGCTTTAAGACTTTCTTGTTCTTCACCAACTGCCCTCCAGTTTGTTTCCCAAGCTCAACCAGAATGTATCTTCTTATCAAAGCACAAATCCACAACTTTCTGGAACTAGTTTGCTTGCATCTTTACTTGATCATCATTGCACTATATCTTGTCCATATGTAATGATCGTGTGAATTTCTATGTGTTTATCCATTTTCTTCTTATTTATGCCATTAAGCGTCATATAGTAAACATAACGTGATTTCGATCCGTCTCACGAACTTTCAAGTGGTATCAGAGCATGAGGCTCAAATTCGCTACTGATTACAACACATTCTAAGGTTAATTTTTGAAGATTTGAAGTTTCAAAGTCAACTCCATTACCGATTACATTTTCTCCGATTAGTCTCTGGTTTATGGATAATTTTTCAATTCAGTTGGTGATGATGATCGTTAATACATAATAATTGTTTCAACACGTAATTTTGGTAAATTCAAGCTAAAATTGAAGATTTTGATTCTAAGGATGAACAACATGTTTGGTGCATAAGTCTTCTGGTTCACGTATAAGTTGTTATACATCCGTATAAGGTGATATCCGGAGTATAAGGTTGGGACGTATAAGAGGTTATGCGTTGATAATTGGTTTATATGCTGGTTGTTATATGTTATCTTAGTTACAGGTTGGTGTTCTGTCCGGATAAGTTGGTTATATGCTGAGATTAAAACGTGTTAGGTGTTATACGGATAAGAAGGTTATATGCTATGAAGGATATACGTGTGTGTTTGTTGGTTTTCGCCCAAAGATAGCAAAGATGGAGGATTTGAATGCATTTGTGACACATGCGTCACCGATCATTTAGAATATAAACTAGGAAAACGAAATGGGAACATCAACCAAGCCCTCGAAGCTACTTAGGATGGAAGACTATCCTAGTTGGGCTTACAAGTTTGAAACTTATGTACAAGCTGTTTGGGAAGCTGTTGATGTTGAATACATCATTCCGAGTAATGAGAATGACACAAGTCATTGATTATCTCAAATACCTAAGGCTGAAAAGGCTAGATTTATTCGTGAGAAAAAGATGTTGAATTTGTTTCAACAATCAATCAAATCTAATATATTTCAATTACTGCAATACAATGGGTAATGTCATTCAATATGGGAAGCTTTATTGAAAAAAGATAGAGGGAATCCCGATATGAGAAAGTCAAAGATGGCACTATTAAAGAAAGAGTTTGACATTTTCACAATGGTCAAAGTTGAATCAATGCCTCAAGTTATTGAACGATATTGTCATCTTGTGAATGAGATGAAAAGGTTGGGAATTGATAAAGAAGAATATGAATACATTGACAAGCTTGCTAATTCTTTATCTGTTGATTGGGAAACATTAAAAATGATTCAACAATCAAACCCGATCAATTATGCAAGATTGACTTTCGCCCGTTTCATTGAGAAGTTGGAAGCACATGAGCTTGAGATTCTTAAGAAACAGAAAATGAAGAATTCATCAGTAACTCAAGACATTTGTTTATATTTTAATTAATCACAATCGGTGATTGCCCCGAGCCAGAAGATCCAAACTGCTTATGTTACTAATGGTAGTTTTGGTGGAATTCTCAAACGAGTCAACCGTCCAACATACCTCATTTTACAGGCTCCTATGTTGGAACTAATTCGACAACTTCTTCTATTCATGATCAATCACCAAATCCCACTAGTCCACCATCTGATGCTAATCAATACAAAATTTCGGTTAATATCAAAAACAAAAATGGACTGACAGTTGAAAGCATTCAAGAAAATATGGTTTTCTTTGGATCTGTCTTGGAGTCGTATGATTGTTTGATTGCTGGGCTTGTTGGTAATTACAACATGATAAAAGAAGATTATGATCAGATTGATCAAGAGGAAATGGAAATGCTTGACATTCGTTGGTGTATGGCAAGTGTTGTGAGGATGGCTCAAAGATTTAGAGAGATCACTGGTAAGAATTGTCTTGAAGGAAAAATTGCTAATTGGTTCAATGGTGAAGAAGTTCTGCATAGAAAGATTGATTTTGGAATTGATGATGAGCAAGAGGAGACTAGAGAAACTGATGGAGTTCAAGATGCAGGTGAAGATGAATCTAGTGAAGATTCTGAGATAACACATGATGAGGGAAAGGCACCTATTCTTCATGCAATCATGGCTGGTCAGGTAAAATTTTATCCTAAAGAAATTAAACAGATTTGTGAATCCTATGAAGACAAGGAATTTGTTATTAATTCATTGAAAGATGATATAACAAAGTGTTTCTTGTTTATTTAAATTCAAAAGAGGCTTATGATAAGCTTCAAACGTGTGAGAAAAACTTGTGGACGAACAACTTACAAGATGAGAAAACGATTTCTATGCTCACTCACACGGTTGAAGATAAACATATTACTATCAATAAACATGTTGATGAGAAAGCGGAACTCAAAAGAGAACTTCAATTAACTAAAATTGAGATTGAAAGAGTAGAAACAAAATTGAAAAGTTATTCCGCTTCTGAATATGTTTTGGATCATATTATTTCAAAAGAAATTCCAAAATATCAAGTTGTTCCACCACCAATTTGGAGTTTTTATATTCCAAAAGAACCTGAAGGATTTCTTAAGGCGTTGAATGTGGTGTTTGATTGACCACAACATGATACTTCATGTGATAAGCAAGTTGTTCAATCTGTTCATAGTTCTGAATGTGATAGTGAGATAGGCAAATAAACTCCTGAAATTGTGTTGTTTGAAACAGAAGGTACATCTAAAGAAAATGTTAAAATTGGTAATCAATTTCAGAAACTGGTCATCAGAATTTTAGATTTGCTAAAACCAGTTTTTATTATAAAAGAAAGGGTATTGGTTTTCAAAAGATTGTTTTTGTTAAAGGTGGGAACTCTAAGGAACAAAAATAGGTTATCTTTAAAAGGCAATATCATGATGAGTTTTATAAACTCAAAGCTGAAAAAGAGAGACAAGAGAATCATATTCATCTTGTTAAAAATTTTGTTGATAGAAGGAAGTGTTTATGTTGTAATAAAGAAGGACATTTGTTTTATTCATGTCCTAAAAGATTTTCTCAATAAAAGAAACAAGTGGTGAACAAAAAACCAGTTGTTAAAGTTTGTTTGGTTAAACCTACTAAAAAGGGGTGTAGATAAGGAATACATTAAAAGGATTTTTGAAGTGGGTGAATCTTTAATTGATAAGAAAAATGATGGTTTTTATAAGAAGAAAAGTTCTGTTGGACAGAACTGGGTGGCAAAGGTTAAAATTAACGAAAATGTTAATCCACCTAATGAACAAGTTGTTAATCCAATTAATATCCAAGCTGCTGAGTCTTTAAATGAAATTATTAATCTAGTTGATGAACAAGATGTTAAGTGTTTAAATGAAAATGTTAATCAAGTTGATGAACAAGTTGTTGTTTCATCGAATTCATGTTCGTCTGATGATTCATTGTCTGATTATGAAAATGATGATTTTGAGGATGATTTAAATGAAAAAATGAAACAACCCAAGACCCATAAGGCTTGGGTTTCATTTTTTGACTAAATGCTTATTTTTGTAGGGGTTTTCAAGATCCAATGACTCAAATTAGATAATGGATAGTGCAGCCTCTCGACACATGACTGGAACTCTCCATTTGCTAAAAAATGTTCAAGCCATTCGAGAAGGTTATGTGGGATTTGTAGGAAATAAAGGAGGACATATTGTTGGAGAAGGTAATTTATCGAAAGGGAAAGTAATGTTCGAAAATGTGAATTATATCATGGAGCTTGAGAATAATTTTCCGAGCATCTCTTAAATTTGTTACAAAGTCTTTTAAACACACTTTACAAGTCAAGATTGGAAGATTCTTAAGCTTGGGTATAAGATTCCAGAAGAATGGATTTTGATGAAAGCTCCAAGGGAAAATGATCTTTATGTGCTTAACATGAATGTTGCTTCATCGACTCAAGGTACTATTCAGTGTTTCATCATTAAAGCATCTGAAAAGGAATCTGTGTTATGGCATCGTTGCATGGGTCACATCAATGTTCGGAAGATGAACTACCTTGTTCATAATCATTTGGTTGGGGGAGTTAATGTTTGGAGATTTCATTTAAGTTCTGATTGTTTGAGTTGTAAGAAGGGTAAACAAAAGAAGGAGTTGCATCCGACGAAGTCTATTAATTCGATCAACTTACCTTTTGAGAGGGTACATATAGATTTTTTTGGTCCTATGAATGTCAAAATTATCACCGAGGAACTTTATTGTTTGGTGGTCACTAATGATTACTCACGATTCTCGTGGGTAATATATCTAGAATCAAAAGATGACCTTTGACAATTTGATGATTTTTTTCAAAAAGCATGAGACGTTATATAATTTTCCAATCCGAAGGATTCGAATCGACCATGGTACCGAATTCAGAAACAACCATATGCTTCAATACTGTATGAGCGGGGTATTCTTCATGAGTTTAGTGCTCCTTATACACCACAACAAACTGGATTTGCTGAACGAAAGAATCGTACTCTAATTGAAACTGCTAGGGTGATGTTGGCAGATTCGAAATTAAATGTAAGTTTATGGTCTGAAGATGTTGCCTCAGCTTGTTACACTCTTAACCGTGTCCTGATAGTAAAGAAGTATGGCAAAACTTGTTTTGAGCTTCTCAATAGACGTAAGCCTAATTTGAAATGGCGCGAGTCGTTCGGATCTTAATGTACTATTCTGGATCCTAATGGAAAATCCGGTGCGAAGTCTATGGAAGGTTTCTTTGTGGGTTATGCTATTCCTTTAAGAAGTGTATGTTTACCTTGTATCAACCGTCTTGTGCAAGTACAACATGTTGATTGTCAAAGATATGCTACTCCTATTCAAAGAGAAGGCAATTCATGGATGCTTGATTATGATAGCTTGTGGAGTTGTTTCTCATTTTCGGAAGAAGAAATCACTGGTGAAATGGCCACATTGTTGTTTCAACAATATTTGACTAATGTATCTTGTGAAATTCCTACACAAGATGTTCTAATCCTTAACGAAGATTCGATTCTTGATGTTGATGACCATGTTGATGATACTCCAGCTACACCTTTTTTTGATGAGAATGGTGAAGATCCCAACGATGTGATTGAGTCGTTAATTCAACCAACAACTGATCCTGTTATTTCTGATCCTGTTGCTACTGATTCTGTGCTTTCTGATGAGTTGACTAATGATGAAACTGTCACGATTCTACCTAATGATGTGGTAGTTCCTGGTGAAGTTATGCCTCGTACGTTATCATATCATCTAGAAGAGAATATTATTGGGGATTTGACTATTGGAATACCCACTCGAGGTCAACTTGATCAAAGTCTAAGTTGTTATTAATCTCAAGTTGCTCCTCTTCAGAACCGATTCTCGTTAAAATGTTTTATTTCACAAATTGAACCGAAGAAATATAAACAAGCATTGACTGAAGAGAGTTGGGTTAATACAATGCAAGAAGAATTATTGCAATATGAAAAGCTTGGAGTGTGGAAACTCCTTGATATATCGGATAACAAACGATGCATTAATACCAAGTGGGTTTTCAAATGCAAAATGGACGATAATGGTATAATTGTCCGAAACAAGGCTCGATTAGTGGTTCTTGGTTATAATTAAAAAAAAGGTATTGATTTTAACGAAGTCAGCTTTCCTAAATGGTAAATTGGGTGAAGAAGTCTTTGTAGGACAACTACCGGGGTTTGTCGATCTTATTCACAAAGACAAGGTGTACCTGCTCGACAAAGCTCTTTATGGTCTACATCAAGCCCCGAGAGCTTGGTATCACACATTGTCTCAACATTTATTAGACAATAGTTTTGTTCGTGGCACCGTTGATTGTACACTCTTCATGAAGGAAGTGGATGGTCATTTGTTGATAGTCCAGGTCTATGTGAACGATATCATATTTGGGTCAACGAATTATGTGTTGTGCAAAGATTTTGAGGATGTTATGAAGTCGAAATTTGAAATGAGCGCTATGGGAGAGTTGAAGTTTTTCTTTGGATTGCAAGTTGAACAATGGTCTGATGGGATTTTTATTCACCAGACAAAATATGTCAATGATATCCTCGAAAAATTCAATATGGATGACTCATCGCCGAGTAGCACTCCTATCCCGCTAAGTCATGGAATTGGTCCTGATTCAACCGAGAAGAAGGTCGATGAAACAATCTACCGTTCTATGATTAGTTCACTCATGTATCTTACTGCTTCTAGGCCAGACATCATGTATTCAACATGTCTTTGTGCCCGACATCAATCCAGTCCAAGGGTCTCTCACCTAACGTTGGTGAAGCGGATACTTCGGTATCTTAAGGGCAATACAGGGGTCGGTCTTTGGTATCCTTGAGACGATGTATTTGAGCTGAGAGCATTTTAAAATTTTGACTATGGTAGCTGCAAGCTGAACGCCAAATCTACCACCGTCTGCTGTCAATTCTTTGGTAGCTGGTTGGTGAAATGGCATTTTCTAATTCTAACTATGGCTTCAAACTGTTTCACTATCCACGTATGAAGTTGAATATGTAGCTTCTTCTAGATGTTGTTCCCAGGTTTTGTGGATACAACAACAAATGCGCGACTACAGTTTGAATTTTCTAACTACTCCTATTTTTGTAGATAATACTGCTGCTATTTCCATAACTAAAAACCCGGTAAGTCACTCGAAAACAAATCATATTGACATACGGTATCACTTCATCCATGATTGTTATGAGAAGAAGTTGATCACTGTAGACAAGAATCACACCGACGAACAAAAGGATGATCTTTTTACTAAAGCTTTCGATAAAAATAGATTTTTGTATTTATTGGGGATTAACGGTATAAAGACTATGGGCGGTGGGAAAGTGAGTGATATCTAGGTTATGGATTCCGACCTTTGAGTAATCGTTCACCAGGTCAAATTTTTCTTTGTCTGATTTTAGGGGGAGAAATGGGTTTTGAAAAATACAAAAAAATTAAAAAAAAATTAAAAGCCAAAAACATTTAAAATAGTATAAAATCCAAAACATTTGAAAAATTATAAAAGCCATAAACATTGAAAAATGTGAAAATGTAAAAAACAATAGAAAATTGCCATTCAAAACGATTTTTGAAGCATAAAAGGAAAATGATAGTACATTGATTGTCTTGTTCCAAATCTGGTAAATTAAAGAATAAAGGTCTATTTCTTAATGCCCGGTGTATGGGTAGGCTTTTGAACAAACAAGTAAGGGAATAAGTGATATAAACATAAATTGCCATGTTGAAAGATGGATTAGTACTCTTGCAAAATTCTTGGCAATGAAGGCAGAAATGTAATAGCCTGTCATACTCAAGCCTTATGTTTCAGTATATCACCAAAATAAAGTGTTAATAAAGTGTTTAAGCGTCTAGTACATGGTCTACATTTCAATGGTGTATGGTTTTATGGTCTCAAATCATCTATTGATGGGATGCATTAGGTTTCTAGAGCCATGAGGTCTTTATGTGGTTTTCATCTGGGTATTCAAAAGAATACTTGAAATCCTACTCAAGTGAACGAACCCCTGATAAGTCATTAAACTTGATCGCTATGTACGAAAGTACAAAATTCACTACTGACTTGATCAAAAATGTTAGTCATATAATTGTTTCTTCCTTGCACACATCTTAATACTAATAACAAACAAAACCCAAAGGAATACAATGTATGTAAGCCGACAGATGAAATTGTGCATACTCATCCTTGGCAAAAGAATCTTGGTGTATTGCTTGATAATGGGGGGGTGGGGGGTATGCCTTGGTGTGGAAAACCGTTGCTATGATTGCCAAAAGTTTAAATTTTAAAATATTTTGATCTGTTAGTTCTAAGGTTTAAGTCAAGTTGGGGTGACATGGTAAAAATCAAAATAAGGCTGAATCAGTATTAGAATCTGATCATGTTTTGATATTATGTTCTTAATTGAACCTTAAATCATATCACTGATGTCTTTGAATCATTTGTTACAAAAGTTTAAATGGACAACAATATCCATAACCGGCTTAACATCAGACGTAATAAAACAGAAATCCGTGATGGAAGAACGGATTGATCAATATGATTCTTTGCTCAACTCACAAAAATATGTTTCGTTTTGTTTGTTATTATCTCTCAGTTTGATATATTTTGTCTTGTTTACATCTTTTCATTCTTAAAACCAAAAAAATTTTACACTTCTGACTTAGTTTTCGACTTTGGTGAAAGGTGATTCGGTTATGGATATCCAAGAATCGGAATCGAGTGGATGTTTTTGACAAAACTATTAAAAATATGGGATATTAATGTTTAACTGAATTGATCGAGGTCATTAACTTGGACTTGATTAAGTTCAAAAATATGTGAAATTGGTTGTTTAAAAGCAAAATAATTTCAATAATTTCAAAAGTATTCATCAAGGTCATTATAAACTGTTTGAAATATTGTCGGTTTATAAACGGTTTGAAAATTATTAACGTATATGTAATTAACTTATACGGCGTATAAGTCTATTTAACTTATACGACATATAAGTCAAGTACTTAAATGCACGTATAAGGATTCCTATATATATACACGTTGTTCCCAGTTGTGTCCGTATATCTGGTATGTTTAACCTATGTAATTGATTTCTGATTTCTTGTGGTTGATCCGCACACCACTACAGATTATAAAGGTATAAATATGTTTTGGGAGATAGAACTGAAGAGTTTATTATTAATGAACAACACCTGTTACGATTGGACTTAATTGAACTTGATTTTGATCTTTAATCATAGGGTTTAAGGTCGTTAAAATTTCGATGATATTCCGGACCTGTTGAAACTAAAATTTCTTGATTATCGTTTTTTAATTGTCCAGATTGTGTTTGACCTAATGTTGAACGCATTAGGTTTTGACCCTATACGGCGTATAAGTCATTATGAATTATACGACGAATAAGTTGTATAACCTTATACATTGAATTTTAGACATATTCGGATAAAAGCACTTATACGTTGAACAAAATTGATTTGATCTTATATGTACGATGTAATTATGCGGTGATCTGAACTTATCTGTCTATAGAGGCTTGTGCGTCTATACAGACTTATTATTTTGTTCTTATACGTGAATTCAGAATTATACATTGTAATATGATATATGTGTATTAAGGATTTATAAGTGCATACATTTAATTTTTTTTTTAAAAACTTACTAACATGTTATCTGGGTTGTTTATTTATGTTTGTGCAGATGGTGAAAGTAAAGGATTTTGATGCAACTCATAATATCTGTGCTATTCTAAATGGATCAGATGATAAAATGGAACCGTTTCGAGTCATATTGCCATTGTTTGAGAGTTCAATACTTTTTAAAGCGATCACTGCTAATACTATAATAATCAAGGAGTTGTTAGACTTTGGTGATTCTGTTAATGACGATTTTGATGATTTAGATAATGATGATACACCGCAAGGTGGTGCTGGTGCGATTGCTGGTAAAGCTGAAAAGAAATTTGATTATGTTGGTGGTGATGTTCAACAAAATGTTCTACAACAAGAATCATAATCGAAAGGTGCATCGACTGATAGGTCTTTGGAAGAATTAGAAGATTTGATTACTTCTAATGTCCGTATTTCTAATATGGAGTATGATCTGGAAGAGGGGAAGATTCTGATAGATAAATCTGTTTTGGCAAAGATGTTGGAAGCGTCTATGGATGACTTAACGTTTGATTTGAGAATGATATTCCTAAACCAGATATTGATGCTGACTGGTTGAATACTTCTGTAGAATTTATGGATAAACCTGAAGTTGTTAAGTATGTTGGTGAACAAGAGAAATTTTATACTTTCGATGAATTATTTGATGAGGAAATAGAGATTGAACCAAATCCTAACAAACAAGAAAAGATGTTTAGCAAAAATGAGATGAAAGATTGGTTTCCAGATCGTGTTGAAATTCCTAAAAAAGTTTATCGAAATCCATTGAAGTATTATCAGAAAACTCAGAAGGATGTTGACATTGGAAAATGTCTGAGTATTTCTTATCTGAGTAAGATTAAGAATATGGGGATACATAGACTATTTGCAGTGCAATACTTTTTGAATTGATCTGCCCAAGACACATATTAGAGTTAATGTGGCTAGTACGTATTGATCCAAGTCGGGTCATACCCAATAACAAGCTAGACAAACGCCACGATAATTATTACTAGATATGATCTAAGTAATAATAATCAACACTTACATATTTGGAAAATGGGTTTTCTAAATACTTGCATTTGTGTGTTAATAAATTATATGGATGATTTATATAGATGATAGAGATATTATTTATTTGGATATATAATATTAAGGTTAAATGAAAAATAACAAAAAAATGAGTTTTGGGGGAAAGGCCATCCTTGGTCGACCCCATCTCTCTCTCTCTCTCTCTCTCTCTCTCTCTCTCTCTCTCTCTCTTTCTCTCTCTTCCTTTTGTTATTTTCCATACATGCATGTATCTCCATTGGTAGATGATAATTCTTGGTTGTATCACTTTACACCTTCTCTCACACACACAAACTCTCTCTACTCTTTCTCTCGGCCAAAAACCCAAAGGAAGAAAAGAGGGTAATTTGCAAGAAGTGTAAGGATCCTAGCAACCTAAGGTGTTTGTTGAAGCTCGTTGGGTATACAAGCTTGAGGTTTCCTCCATTGGAAGCTCGTCATTCAACTCATTCATCCCTTTCATTCTCGGACTTGAAGGTATGTTCGTTAACATCCAATAGTTGTGTTTTGATAGTGTGTATATTGTATAAGGATCCTGGATTGGGTTTAACATAAACGGGTTTATGTGTTTGGTAAAAACAAGAATTAAAACCTCTAATTTCCGCTGCGTTTCCTTAATGAATGGTTATTTTGGACTTTTATATTCTTGCTAAAACCCAACAAATACTTCAATTATTTAATGGAGTTGAAGAGTTTGCTGTGGTTTGATGTTTATGATATTTATATGCATTACGATTTGCTGTATAAAAAAAGAGTGGTCCGGTGAAAGATATTTAGGAGTTTATGGTAAACGAGACAAAACGTGGTTTTAAGAAATGGATACCTCAGTTGCCTAAGGTGTTCAAATCAAGAAATCGTAAGAATCCTGAAGGTGAATTGATAAGAACTTCGAGGTATACGGGGCCAAATTCGCTTCGCATTATACCGTTGTGCCCAATGGAACAGGATTTTCATCCTTACTTCCTTCGTTGGTCTTATTTATCGTTGACTGTGGTTTTAAGAAATGGACACCTTAGTTGCCTAAGGTGTTCAAATCAAGAAATCGTAAGAATCCTGAAGGCGAATTGATAAGAACTTTGAGGTATACGAGGCTAGATTCGCTTCGCATTATACCGTTTTGCCCAATGGAACAGAATTTTCATCCTAACTTCCTTTGTTGGTCTTATTTATCATTGACTGGTGAAGCTAAACCCTGAAGCTGATAAAGCACCTGATTTTGAAGTGAATTTTGATGATGCGATTGATCATTTGTTGGAGACACCAACAACCAAAACGTATACACCCAAGGTTGATGAGTTTGTGCATAAAGAAACACCAAAAGCTGATCCGAAAGTTTCTCAACAGTCATTTTTTGATGTTTTTCTGCAAATAGATGGTCCTTCAAAAGAAGAGGTTGATTCGTTGAAAGAAAAGGTTGCAAATCAAGAAGTAAAGAAAACAATTCTTGTTGATGAGAATGATCGTTTACGAGCTGATAATTGTTAATTTTTAACAGTATTATTCCGCGATATTTTTTTCTATAGCAAATAACTAGTTAATCGATCGAATCATTATGTTTTCTCGTAAATGATGTCACGCATGATCTGTATCATGTAATTTCAAGTGGGCTCATAACCTCGGGCTCGTGTATACTACTGGATCAAACACATCAATTCGTTTCGATTTGAAGAGTTCATAATCAAAGTCATACCCGTTTCTAATTTTTTCAATTACTTACTTGATTACGGTCCAAATTTGAATTCAAATCAGAGTTCGGTTCGTTGTTACATGGTGATAATTACTGCATGAGTGGTTTTGTTGATTCTAGCCAATGATCAATTTAAAGAAAATGATTTGGGCAGTTCGCTGTAGCGTATATGCTGGTCATCAAGTTCTATATAAGTTTGGTTATTTACAATTGGACGTATAAGGGTGGTCAACTATGATGGCTCAATTAGAAATGGATTTACACATTGTTGATGAGCAGCCTTTTTATTGATAGATGTACGTAAACATGTTCCTGCAAATTGTGGTTAATTGAATTACACATAGGTTTCAAGGTTCCGCATATCATTGTAGGCAATCATATACGGCTGAAATAATTTGTATCGACAAATAGCCGCGTAAGTTTGTGTGTGCACGTGTAAGTTTTGGTCAAACAAGGACGGCTGTTAGGTTTTGACTTTTACATATAGTCATATAAGTTTCTTTCAATCATTATGCTGCATATATCAACCGTGTGTCAATCAAGTGGCCGCATAAGTCTACTACTCTAGCCATTTTTGACTTTATACGTGAAGTCCGTATAAGCTTATATGTAGAAAATTAATTCACTGTAAGCATTTGTATCGTATAAGATTGGTGACGTGTAAGATTTAGCTGTATAAGTTGTGATCATATAAGTTGTGTTATACGCTACATCTGATTCTCAGCATAAGTTGTTGCGTATAAGCTGATTTTGTCCGTATAAGGTACATACATGCTCGTATTATTTTCACGGTCTTGAACCTTATACGTGCTAAGTTTCTTAATTTACGAGCTAAATGGATCATTCAAGTTTGTTTAATGAAGAAGAAGCTTTGAGAAAAAAAACGAAAGGTACGCTTTGAAAAGAGGATTCAATAATTTTGATATAATGATTGGAGAATCATTTGATTCTTTAATTAACAGATATTGTAAGCTGGATAACGAAATGAAGCTTGTCGGGATTGAGAAACGTGAGTTAGACTACATTGACAGGTTGACAGATACGCTCGTCGAGACGTCACCTTAAATTTGGGGGACATTCGTTATATCAATTCAATCAGACCCCAACACATACAAGTTCTCTCTATTCATCGAGAAGATAAAAGACCGTACATTTTCTTTTCAAAAGAATGATAAAATCGCTGCAAATAGTGTAAAAACTGAAGAACTGTCATTACCAGAAATTGAAAACACTTTAAAATTCGATGATGATGGTGATTCAGAATATGATGAAGATTTGGTTTTAGAACTATTATTGGAATTCAAATTTTAAAACAAAGCCGAGGAAGCTAAATCTTGTGAAAAATGTGAGGAGTACAAAAGGTTAAAAACTCACACTGACTCGTTATTTGATGAGCTTCATCGAGTTAAGGAAGCTTGTGAACAACTTCAAAAACGCAAAAAGGCACTTTTGGTTAAGGTTGATCAAAATGAGAGAACAATAAACAGATTCTTTACCGAAAATGCTACACTTAAACAGGAATTACAATAAGGATTTGCTTGTTCAAAGGTTGTTCAAATGAACAAGTTAATAAGATTGCATTCGTTCATGGTACGACATCTGAGATCAAGAAAGAAATCCAATATCAAAATCAATCCAATAAGGATTTCTTTGTTCAAAAAGACAAACGTAAACAAACTAAGAAATGTTCTTGGTACAAGCATAGTTCTAAATTTGTTTACATTCCAAAATCAGATGTGGGCAACCAAGATATTCTGAAAATAGAAAAACAACAATTTCAAAAATCCATATCGAAAAATACAAGCTCAAATGTCCAAACAAATATTCCAAAGGATCCTTCGAAACAAACTTTCAGAAGAAAAGACGATATTGTTCAGAATGTTTCGAGGATACCAAAAGTTGAGATTGTTGATTTGAAAGATTGTGATGGAAAAAGATTTGAAAAGTTGAAATTTTATGTGAAAATATCTAGTTCAAAGTTATATCATTGGATCGTTAAGAAAACGAACTCATCTGATCAAGTTGAGGTTGAAAACGACATATATGTCAAATCCAAAAGTTCAGAAATTCAACTATAAATGTCTATTGTGAAAGCTTAAGGAGGAGTGTGTTAGATTATCAAGACGATTGGGGGAGATGACTTGAAGATCGAGTTTGTTAGTCTAAGCAATATCCAATGGGGAAGTCTGTTGGAACATAAACGTCTACTGCTTTGAAACCAAGACCAAGCAATATCCAAGGGGGAGACTGTTAGAGCATTTTGTCTATCGCTAGGTCTTGGATTGGTTAAACGAGCTAATATTGTTAGATATATTGTAAGGAGCGTATAAGTTGAAGTTCACCTTATAAGATTTATACAGGCGTATAAGTCATATACGCTATACCCAACTTATACGGCCAATAGGTTCTTAGTATAAACAGATGCTTTCATGTTGTAGGTTCCCAGCCGGATCTACACAGGAGTGTCTCGTAACACGAGGGTGCGGAATCCCCACGTAATACGATACGAGCGTAAGATATATTAAACGTTGGGACGATACGCAAACACACGTTACAATACTAACAAACACTTTTGTATTGCAACACTTCAACACATGATATTACGAATCACAAAAACATGTTCTGGAAAACTTAAACAAAACAAGCCGAAGCTGAGGTTATATAATCCTCGACAACTTCGCCTAACATGTTAGGCGAAGTTGTCACAACTTCGCTTGTCCATAAGTTCGCCTACATCCCAGGCAAACTTGTGACACAAGTTCCAAAACCAAAACAAACAATCTAACACGATTACAAACACATACAATACACTAGATATTAAACTACTGACATTATGCACCAACAGACTCCCCCTTGGCAGTAGCTTCATATCTCTATCTTCATTCTCGTGTCTCGTAATCTCAAAACTCGTGTCACCCGTCTTCAAGCATGAACACCCTCTCTTACACAAACAGAGACCACCCTCTGGTACTTCTTGGCTTCATCTTTCCATGCAGGAATATAAAATATCTTCTTATCGTTTAGTACCTGCAAGTCAGCTTGAGACAAATTTACCAAGTGCATGGGATCGTACACTCTCAGAATTTCTTGTTCATCTTCATCTTCCATAATCGCTTCAGTTGTTTGGCTATCAACATACCACCACTTTAGATTCTTTAACACATCCTTGGGCATTGTCTTCATCGGCACTTCTTTCAAACACCGAACCGGCTTATATTTCATCACCATCTAAGGCTTGCCATCAGCTCGCATTCCTCTTTCCTTATCTTCAACTAGCTTCCCTTTCTGCGGCTTTAACAACTCAAATTTTTTCTCTTTAACACATTATTTCCACACAATCTTCCCAATAATTCTGGCCATATTATCATCACTTCAATTAATCAACCCCAATTTAGTCAAATCCTTCACCTCACACTCAGGCAAGGCATTCAGAGATCTCAACATCCTCTTAAACTACTGAATCCTATCAAAGCATTTAATCACAAATAACCTCAACTGCTCATCATACAACCAGCATATAATACCCTTCTTCGACTCAGCATACCCTTTGATATTGTAACTCTTCTTGGACATGGTTGGAACCGCTGGCTTCTTTGTCTTTACAAACCACTGAGCGTAGCCTTTTTTCCATCTCGGCTGATCTTCCCACTCAGACTCATCTGTCACATCCATATCTTGACTCATATTCACCTTGTCAACGTCTGGTATATCATGTTCTACATTATCATCCACAATTTCTCATTCTTCTATCTCACTATCAATCACAATATGTTCTCCTATCTTTTCAATCTCCTCAACATGTAACACATCATCTTCTCCCACATCATCATCACCTAACATTTCCTCATCATCCACAACCACAACATCTTCACCACTTGATCCACCTGCTGCACCAGTTGACTCCCCCTGAGATGTGGAAGTCCCAAGAGTTTGTTCAGTTCTTGGTAACTCACCACCTGCACCTTCCGATGCATTGGGATCATCGTCTCTATCATGTCTCTTCTTTGTTCTCAACTCATCTCCCTTGCAGCTCGTCTCCCCCTGAGATGCTAAGAACTGCTTTAAAGCATCAAAAAGTTTACCGTGCTCAACCAGGAGGCATGATTGGATCTGATTTTCTGCTACAAGGCGCTGGATAGCCTGAGTCTGGATCAGATTGATTCTAGACCGTTCAGCCACTACCCGTTCAAGTGCATCTATCCTTTCAGAGTCAGACATGGTAGCATCAAAATCGAAAAGCATATGAGAAACGTCTTGAGCATACGGTGGAGGTATTCCTAAACTAGCAGGAGTGTCAGAAACAGACTGAAAAGTAACCTCGGGTGGTATTGTGACAGATAACCCCGCAGTAGCAACCAATGTGGACTCAACAAATATTGCAACAACCTCCGATGGAGTAACAGTAGGAGGTGGCAAGGAAACTATCTCTGGAGCCGAAAACTGAAATGAGGTTGGTGGAATACCAAATAATGATGAAGTAGTCACCACGGGAACACTTGTGGTGATCGGTCTTGCCACAGTCATCGAAGCAGGAACCATAGTCATACCAGATAACGAGGGTGGAGAGAAACGAACCACCCTTGAGCTTTCGCCAACTCCTGACCTCTCACCAGCTATGACTTTCCTCGATCTTCGTATCAATTTGTCTAACTCCTTCTCATAGTCAGATTCACTGTCATCCGAGTCTCTCTTTCTCTTGCCATGTATTCTTTCTTGTCTGATCAGAATCTGTTGTGCTTCAGCCATATCATCCCTGGAGGAGTCAGAATCGGTTCTCTTAGAATCTGCTACTGACGTAGCTACCATCGAAACATTCACACCAGATCAGCTTCTGGTGCTTGAACCTCTGCAGTTGGATCAATCTGCTCCATATCGAAGAACCCTTGGCCACCAAAAGCAGCTTCAAGATCTACCTGTTCCTCTGGAGCTACAACAGGATCAGCAGGCAAAGCTTGCTGTACCACAGGTGGTGGTTGAGGAACATCAGCCTGTTGCGGTGCCGGGTCCTGAAATTCATCTCCAGGAGGAGCAATATTGGCAGGGTTCACCAAATAACCTAACAATGGAGTGTGCCGCGGACAATGCTCTGGTTTGCTACGTGCGCTGGATGACCTACATTGTGCAAAGATCCTCTTGCTTACACTCTCAACATAACGGATGGGACGTCGTTGAGGTAGTGTAGGGGTTACATGATTTAAGATTATCTGTAAAAATCTTGGGTACATTAGAAACCTTTCACGAGCGACCGCGCGTCTCCGACGATCGATTTCATAAAACACCATCTGACTGAAGCTGTAGGGCTTGTTGTAAGTCAGGGCTGTCGTAGCAGATTGCATTGTTGCCCCCATTCCGTCATTGCCAGCTTTACGACCCGACATGCACACAATCATCACGTTCATCAGAAAACGCCACTGATCCAGCAAGAATCCCTTTCGCCTTTGAGTGTCACCCAAAGGACCCGAATATCCCATACGTAAAAACGCACCATCTCTGAATGGAGCTGAAAAATCTGTAGGATCATCCCTTGTTTAAGTCCCGAACTGCAAGGCGACTCTGATCTGATCTGCTGAGAACTGCACCACCTGATTGTTCACTGTGGCGCGCATAACCAGAGGCTCAACTCTACAGTCATATTCTACCGTTCGCCATAAATCTTCAATATTCGGTAGAGAAATGGGTAGAGTTGTAGTAATAGCGTGAAAAATACGTGAGCGAACTAGGAAGGAGATGATCTCGCTAAAATCATCGATACCACTGGCATCCGGATCCAAAGTAATGTACATGTTGTGACCCGGAAAGAACTGTCGGTTGTTGTCACCACCTTCGTCACCACCTGCGCCACCAGCTCCTGCTACAACAGCCATATCTGCACAACAAACGGTCTAAGTAAGAACATTGACGTAGCAGATCATAACTTTGCCTGTTACCATGAGTGAAGTTATGATAACTTCTACTGTGCAGGCGAAGTTAGACATAAGGCGAAGTTGAGTACAACTTCGCCTAAAACATTAACTTCGCCTGAGAACAGCTAACCAGAACTTGTAAATAGAATTTGATTTGAGTAGGCGAAGTTAACCTAAGGCGAAGTTGAGGATAACTTCGCCTAACTTATAACTTCGCCCAAGAGCAAACCAGACTATTTAAATAATTAATTAAGTATTAGCAGGCGAAGTTATGCCTTGGGCGAAGTTGAGAACAACTTCGCCTAAAGCTAACTTCGCCTGAATCTGAAACGGCGTAAAACAGATATCCGATCATGGTTTGTTTGGTGTTTTTGTGATTGAAAACATGAAAAGATGTTACTAGGGAGATCTATACGATCAAATGAGTTACGAACACTTAGAAACAGATTGATTATCGGGTGTTTAAAGGGTTGCATGACCGAAGTCACGAATCGGACCAAAAAGATTTCTGATTAACACCATTGACAAGAATTACATGTTAAACCGAGCCCACACACCTTTAACACGGTTTAGAAACAGAAAAAACAACGAGGTTCGATTCGAGGATTAAGTTCGCCGAGGGTTTATGATTGTGATTATAACTTCGCTGTGTTTCTGAAAATATGTAAAGTGTTTTTGACCAAGTTGACCCTTATATAGGTTTGAAAATACACAGGCGAAGTTAAGGTTAACTTCGCTTACCCTTAACTTCGCCCCTGACCAACTTCGCCCTTTTACTTTCCCACTAACTTCGCCTATGTTATTTACAAAACATGCCCTTATAATTTGATCGAAATGCAACAATCTTTTAAAAATTCTCTGATAAAGATTTAAACTTTACGATCAAAGAACCAAGTAACCAAGTTTTAAACCATAAAACAATATATGCAATGGAGATGTTAGTAATTAAAATAAACGGGATCAAATTTCAGTCTTGACGTGAGCCTGCATGTTTTAGAAAAGATCCGAACAGGAATCATACTAATTAAGTGACTGTCACTTAGATCCATGTTCAGCGGTATTATGACATAAAGAAACAGGTTGTAAGCAGGTATAAAATTAGTATGGTTTTCATCGCTTCTGTGATACGGTTTAGGTTCAAATTAAGCTCAAAATTTAGATGGACATCACATGAGAGATTGTGATGCCTCCTATCTATTCTCAAAGCGTATTTGGCTTTCCCCAAGTAACCCCGAGTTAACCTCTACCCGTAGTGTTTGATTAAACAGTAAGTACATATCGATCTTTAGTGTCTTCTTCCGGTTCTCTTTCTTGCCTCTTGAATGATAATTATAACAACATAAGCTTCAGAATGCTTAAGAACATTTTTTTTAATAAAGATATTAATACAGCTTCAAATAGTAGACGACTGCAAGTCCCGAATCTGGATCACTGTAGGTACTTGACGCACTATCTTCTCGGGAATCAGAACACTCACGGGCTCGTGTATGACTGGGTAATCACTTTTCTGCCTATCATTCGGAAAGATGTATATGGAGACATGCACAACTCTAAATGATTCTCCACTTTAAATCGAAGAGATTTAGTTAGTATCACTTCTACTTTTAGGCACCATAAAAAGCTACCATAACATACAATGGCTGTTCTAGAGTCTTTTAGGCCTAATAACTTCACTAGTTAAGCACATAGAATTAGTTTGTCTATCACTTTCCAAGGTTGAATCAATTTTCTTTTAAACATTGTATTGAAACTTCTTACGAAGTTATAGACTTGAAAAATTATATCATCTCCCTCAAAAATTTTAAATTTTATCGCCCCGATCAAGTCAAAGTCTTCAGGTAAACGACTATCTTGAAGATCCAATGGATCAGCTGGACCGACCACATACGAGTATGTGTCCTTCTAACTAAGTATGAACGACTATTTTTCAGCGAAAGAATAAAAATCCATCATAAACTGCCCCGGTCACTTTCAGTCATCTGGTTAATGGCTATCCTCATAATCTACTAGTAGAAGTGAGGACCAAACATATCCGAAGATGTGTCCTTCAAACTGAAGCAACCGACATGATTCTAAGCGATAGTGATGGTTTTTTTATTTTAAACGAAAAACCAGGTTACTCGGGATTGATCATCCCATTCAGCTCAACAAGATTTTGAAAACGGGATCGGTTAAACGCTTTAGTAAAAAAATCGGCGAAATTATCCAACGTATCAACCTTTTCTAGCACAATTAATTTCTTCTCAGCACAATCCCGTATAAAATGATGACGAATGTCAATATGTTTAGTTTTGCTGTGTTTGACAGGATTGTTAGTAACTGAGATTGCAGCAGTGATATCAATGCAAATAGGAGTTTGAGTGAAATTCAGACCGTAATCGCGCAATTGTTGTTGTATCCAAAGAACCTGGGAGCAGCAGTTCGATGCTGCCATGTACTCTGCTTCGCAGGTTGAAATGGCTACTGAGTTCTGCTTTTTGCACTGCCACGACACCAATCTTCCTTCCAGAAACTGACATCCACCAGTTGTTGACTTCCTGTTCTGATTGCAACCTCCATAGTCAGAATCTGTGTAAGCTACCAAATCCAGTTCTCCCCCTTTCGTGTACCACAATCCCAACTTAGGCTTGCCTTTGAGATACCGCAATATTCTCTTCACACCCTTCATGTGAGATTCCTTCGGGCTTGCCTGAAAACGAGCACAAAGACAAACTGCAAACATAATATCAGGTCTAGATGCAGTTAAATACATTAAAGAACCTATGATTGCTCGATATTGAGTGGGATCCACATCTTCATCACTGTCAGAATCAGCACCCAGTTTGTGGTTGACGCAAACTGGAGTATCAAATGGGGTGCTATCTTCCATCGTGAAGCGTTTGAGCACATCATGGACATATTTTGTTTGATGAATAAACATCCCATCTTTCTTCTGATCAACCTGCAATCCCAAAAACAAAGTTAATTCACCCATGGCGCTCATTTCGAACCTCTTTTTCATGACTGCTTCAAATTCCTGACACATGGCGACTTTTGATGCAGCAAAATTGATGTCGTCCACATAGACTTGCACTAGCAGGAAATCTCCCCCTTTTCTCTTGACAAACAACGTGCTATCGATCTTTCCTCTTTCGAATCCATTCTCAAGCAAATAATCGGACAAAGTTGAGTACCATGCACGAGGTGCCTGATGTAGCCCAAATAGATCTTTACTCAGTTTGTACACATGATCAGGATAATCTGGGTCAGGGAATCCCGGAGGTTGTTCAACGTACACCACCTCATCAACTTTACCATTAAGAAAGGCACTTTTCACATCTAACTGGAACACTTTCATTTCTTTGTGTGCAGCAAATGACAAAAACAGTCGAATTGCCTCCAATCTTGCCACCTGAGCAAGCACTTCATTGTCGTCGATTCCTTCTTGCTGATTAAACCCTTTTACTACCAGCCTTGCCTTGTTCCGTATGATTATCCCCTTCTCATCTCTCTCACATTTAAAAACCCACTTTGTACCGATAGCATTTACATTCTTTGGTTTTTCAACTAATTTCCATACTTCCATCTTCTCGAACTGAGCTAACTCTTCTTGCATGGCTTCGACCCACGAGCTATCCTTTAGAGCCATTTGATAGTTCTTCGGTTCAATCTGGCTGATGAAGCAGGTGTACAAGCATTCATTTATGATACCCGTGTCTTTAATGCTTGCGTAACCACATGTGTGTTCATCCAAACTTCTTCTTGTTTGAACACCGTCAGACAGATTACCTATCACATTCTCTAAAGGGTGATTTTTGTGAATTGCAGTAGTCTGAACCGGACCGACTTCTAGATTGTTTTCTAAGTTCGAAGAGAGTTCATCAATGGGTGATTGATGTTGAGAGTGAAATGGATTGTAGAATTCATCCTTAGTAGAGGCAGCAGGAGTATTAACGGCACTTGACGATGAAGGTTGACTTTCATCGTATCGCGGACGTTGCACAATATTTTCCTCCTCGTCATACAGAATCTGTGAAGCAATTTTCTCATCAACTTCTGCAAAATTCAAATAAGGCATATTAAAAGATTTGAACAGTTTATCATAGTCGAAAGCTTCAGCGGGTCCCATGCTAGGATTTGGTGATTTGTAACTCGTAATGTCAGTGTTACATACCACCTCAACCTTGTTGTTCGATAAATTAAAGACTCTTCTGTTGGGAGTCCCAACGACATATCTGACTAAAATACCTTCGTCGGCTTTCTCACCAAATTTTGAGTTTGTCTTTAATATCGTACACGGGGACCCGAAAGGTTCGAGACCATTCAAGTTTGGCTTTCTACCATGCATAAGTTCATAACAAGTTTTATTCAATCTTTTAACAGTTAAAACACGATTAAGGATATAACAGGCTGTGGCAACAGCTTCAGCCCAGAATACCACGGGAAGTTTAGCATCAGCCAGCATGGTTCTAGCTCCTTCAATTAGCATTCTATTCTTCCTCTCAGCCACCCCATTTTGTTGCGGAGTATACGGGGCGCTGTACTGATGGTCTATCCCTTTCTGTAAGCAGAACATCTCCATCTGGTAGTTCTTGAACTCAGTACCATTATCACTCCTGATGTACTTAACCTTTCTCCAAACAACATTTTCAACCTTGGTAATCAAGTTAATTACCAACTGAACCGTCTCATCCTTTGCCTTCAGAAAGTATACCCAAGAGTATCGAGAGTAATCATCGGTTACTACCAAGCAGTATGACGTTCCACCTAGACTCTTTACATTCACTGGACCAAAGAGATCCATGTGAAGTAGGTCTAGTGTGCTGACGATTGAGTTAACCTTCTTGAAGTGATGAGGTTTCTTGTGTTGCTTTTCCTTCTTGCACGACAAGCATTGATCTTCAAAGTTAAAATTCTTCAAGGGAACACCAAGCACCAGCCCATTCTTGACAATGTAGTTCATTTTGCGAAGATGTATATGTCCCGTTCTTCGATGCCATAATTCAGACTCAGACTCAGTTGCTTTTGACAGAAGACATGATTCTTCGGTTCTCATCTCAGTTGACCTCATATCCATTACATACGTGTTCTTTTCTCTTGGAGCTCTCATCACCACCCATGCCTCTGGTATCTTGAAACCAGGATGAAGGACGATTGCCTCGTTTTTAGTAAAATGTACCGTGTACTCTTTGTCACAGATCTGAGACACACTCAACAGGTTATGTTTCAACTCTTCTACAAAATTTACCTTCTCTAACTTCATTTTTCCATTTGTTACCGTTCCTATTCCACTAATTCTACCTCCACTCTCTCCAGCAAAACTAACTCTTCCCCCTTGAATAGATTTCCAGTCACGTAACAAATTCTTGTTACCATTCATGTGCCGGGAACAACAACTGTCAACAACCCACAGATTTTTTACAACTCGGTTCGACTGTTCCTGCACAATTAAAGAAAAAGATTAAAATCTGGGGACCCAAGACCTACTAGTCTTGGGTCGATTAAATCTATTGAACGACATCCAGTACTTTGGTTGCCCAAAGTCAGTTTGAGGATGATTTCTGTAAGTTCTGAAAGGAAACCTTCTCAAGGATTGACTATGAGGCCTTCCAAACCTTAGTGAATTGACTGAATTATAATTTTTGTGAACCGGGGAAAAATGAGACCGATTCTTTGAAATCTTGGATTAGTCCATTGTCTGAAATTTGGTGAGTTAGCATTCTTACCAGTATAATAATTACTATTCGTTTTATTCTCAGTTTTCGGAGGCCTCATACCTCTAAATTTTCTCCGGTTTAAAGGACAATCAGCAATAAGGTGTCCTACTTGATTGCATCTGAAACAACTTATGTGTTCAACTTTTGTCTCAACAGTTGTTGCAGATGTTGAGGTTGCATTACTACGCTTTTGTCTAACATATGGTGGGACAAACGGATTTAGGGAAGAATTCTTTTCATTTGGCTTATATTCCTCCCCTCGTTTCAGTAACACTACCTCTTCTGTTATCTCACCTGATTCGGATGACTTGTCCGAATTTGATGAGACAGAGCTAGGAACAGAAATCTCAACATTTGAAATTGGCTTACTCGTTTCGCTCTTTCTAACTTTAGGTTCTTTAGTCGAAGTTTTGACTGGAACTGTCTGACTAATCTCAACATCGGTAGATTTCTGATTACTAGGATTATAGGTAAAGTTATTGTTATACGGTGGTGGAACTTCAGAAAATCCAATTCCCCCTTTGTTAACTGGGAACGTTGAACACTTATGATGTGATCAAGCATTGCTGAGGAATTTCGAAATTGTTCAATTTTTCTGTTTAGTTCCACCACTTTTACCTGGCAATCAGCTATCTGTTTATCTCTTTCAGCAAATAGTTTGGTTTTTTCTTCCAACACTTCATAACTAAGATCAATTACTTGTATTTTATCCGCTAGACTTGCTTTAAGACTTCTGATATCCTTTTCACTAGCTTTTATTTTTACCGAGTAACTGTTTTTCTCTAGTTTTAGTGTAGTGATGATCTTCTTTTAACGTTTTAAATTGTGCATCCAAACTAATAAACTGATCAGTTACTGTTTTCAATTGTTCAGACAGATTTTCACATTGTATACAATGAGGTTCAGAACTTACCTCAGAGAGCTGATCGTTCACTTCTGCCATATAGGCTTGATTTTCTCCCGTCTCCCTCTCACTTCCTCCCGTTTCGATGTTTACCAAGTTAGCCTGTTCGAACACTTCCTCAACTCGTATATTCCTGTTGTATCTACCATTCTGTGTAGATACCATAGCCATATTCTCACTACCTCCCCCATTCTGTTATGTAGGCCTGTTCTGACTTCGATCGACTCTCTCATTTGTACATTCCTTAGCAAAGTGACCATTCTGTTGACAGTTGTAACATCGAACCTTTGATTTATCAAACCCTGGTCTTTCTCCAACGAACTTTCTACACGTTTTCTTCATGAATCTCTTTACCCTTCTTACTATCATAGCCATCTGCCACTGCAGATCCATCTCCTCCAAATCATCAGCATCGATCTGATCATAGTCTTCATCCAAAGTTGCAGGGTCGACTATTTTACCTTTGATATAGTTCTCATAAGATGCAATGAAGGATGCATAAAGAGCAAACTGTTGTTCAGCTGATTTAACACTCATGGGCATCTGTGAGTAGTTGTAGCTAGGAACATTTGACGAGAAATTTCCTGTTGTGGCTTGAGGTTTTGAAGAATTACTACCTCCAGCTACGAAACATATGTCGCCATCCATATTGAGAGTTACGTGACCATCTCTAGTTGAGTTTGATTCTCCCTTTGAGTAGTAGGCAAACGATTCTGCTTTTGAACTTGAACTTGGAGTGACTTTCGCACCATAATTCCCGGATTCAGAACCTGATCAGTTGCTGTCTCCTTCAGAACCATGTTAAGTTCAAAATTTCGTAACTTATTGACTGTTGTTTCCAAATCAATATTGGCAAATTCTTTACCCTCTCTCATCAAAACCGTGTACATTTCTCATTTCGGTGGAAGAGCATCAAGGAGTTTCTCTACTATCTCTTCTTCCTTGTATTCAATTGAGTAATTACTAAGTTCGGTCATCAAGTGATAATATTTGGTGATGATATCGTCAAGTGATTCATTTTTCAAATACTTGAATACAGAGAATTGGGTTTTTAGTAGCTTTGTCTTGGAGGCATGTATCCCCACATTACCTTCATAACGATTTTCTAGTGCTTCCCATAGCTCTCTAGCAGTTTTGTACTTCTTGAAGGTATGAAGAATCTCTTGTGGAAGAGCCATGGTTATTGCTGCATGAGCTTTACTCTCTGCCTCATACATTTTCTTTTCCTCCTCTTCCATCTTACTGTACTTCTTAATTTGATCACGACCTTCAAACAAGGATGTTGGTAGAATGTATCCGTCTTGAATGCACACCCACATCTTAGCATCTTGATATTTCACATACTGTTCAAACCGATCTTTCGATGCAACGAAATCGGTACCCTTAAGCATTTTTGAAGCTTTAGTTGCTGAACCGGCTTCAACCTCCATTTTTACCAATTCTGTAATGTTTATCGAAGTCATAGTTGAAAGAAACACGACTCGAAATACAAAGAAAGTATTTAATTTTTTTTTATTTTGAACAGTGATCAGATGGCGAAGTTGTGCTTAACTTCGCTTGAGCTTAACTTCGCTTGCTTAACTTCGCTTCTTCCTATCTTCGCTTGACCTTAACTTCGCTTGCACTATAACTTCGCTTGACCTTATAAGTTCGCTTGTACTCAACTTCGCTTATACTATAACTTCGCTTAAACCCTACGAAAGACGACGGCAACTTCGCCTGATGAACACAAGTTTTTGTTGTTTTAATTGGACGTATTGCGAGGTATGCGAAGGTGTAATGGGTTATATTTGATGGTGGGAGAAGGGCAAGACACAAAAACTAGGTATTTCAACGTAAACTCTTTCCGCGAATAGTCGTAAGGAACGATCTTTACACCCGTGTGATAATCCCGAACCACACAATCACGAGCAAAAGCTCTGATACCAATTGTAGGTTTCCAGCCGGATCTACACAGGAGTATCTCGTAACACGAGGGTGCGGAATCCCCACGTAATACGATACGAGAGAAAGATATATTAAACGTTGAGACGATACACAAACACACGTTACAATACTAACAAACACTTTTGTATTGCAACACTTCAACACGTGATATCACGAATCACAAAAACACGTTCTGGAAAACTTAAACAAAGCAAGCCGAAGCTGAGGTTATATAATCCTCGACAACTTCGCCTAACATGTTAGGAGAAGTTGTCACAACTTCGCTTGTCCACAAGTTCGCCTACATCCCAGGCGAACTTGTGTGACACAATATCCAAAACCCAAACAAACAATCTAACACGATTACAGACACATACAATACACTAGATACTGAACTACTGACATTATGCACCAACACATGTCATATCTTGCAATCTAGGGAGAAAGAGTTCTTGCAAATCGCTTGTAATTGTTCAACTTGTTGAACATCACCACTAACAAAATCAAATTTCTTATCAGACTTACTAGCAACAGCACCTGCACCGCCTAGTGGTGTATCATTATCATATAAATCATGATAATCATCATCATCCGAATCTCCAAAATCTACCATCTCCTCATCTTTTTTTCTTCTTCCTCCTCCTCTACAACCTTTACTTCAACACCAACTTGAACATTTTATTGTTCAGCATGTTATCCAATCACAGGTTCTACCACTGGTTCAGTAACCTGTATATCAACATTACTAGATTCCCCAGCTTGCACAGAAGCATCAATAGTATCATCAACAACAATAGGTTCTTCTATATTAAACTTGCCTTTATCAGCAGCTTTTTCATAATCATACTCAACATGAAAAGACGCTTCAGCCACACCAATATCACCACCATAAACCCTTTCAAACACGGTGTTACCGGCTTCAACTCTGTTAACCTTAGAATTAAAATGAATAACCAATTTATGCTTGATGATAACAAAGTATTTAATGTGTTCAACAAGTAAATCATCAAATAACTTCCTTTTCCTTTCACTCTCATCTAACATCTTCTTTTTTTTCAACATTACCAGCCCTTAGATGATCATTCTCATCAACCAGACTTGTAAGTTTCACATCATGATTTGCAAGTTTTTCTTTCAACAACAAAAATTCTTCCTTTGGTGGACCATCTAGTTGCAAGTATATATCAGAAAAAGATTGTTGAGAAACTTTGGATCCTGTTTCGGTGTATCTTGATTCACTGGTTTATTAACCTTTGGTGTATACTTTTGAGAATTTGGTGTTTTCATCAATTGATCAATGGCATCATCCAAATTCACTTCAAAAACATGTGTCTTTTCAGCTTCAGGTCCCTTTGTCACCACTGGAGTCTTTTCAACTAATACTTAAGTAATTTCAACATCCTCAGGTTCATCAACCAAGCACGATTCAATTACAGATCTTTTTACGATATGCTTTACTCGTTTTTTTTCGGTTTGCTAGTTTCAAGAAAATATGTCTCATCATCATCAATTTTCTTCTTTGATCGACGTTCCTTTCGAATATCATGCATAGCTCGAGGATCAAATAAGATTTTCTTCGGAATATCATGATCAGACTCTGTTTCTTCATCAGCAACAAGTTGATCATCAACAGGTTCATCAACAACAGGTTGTTGTTGTTGTTGATCAATAATAGGATCCGAAATAGCAACATGAGGAGTAACGACTTCAGTTTTAATCAAACATTTACGTTTCCTCTTGACCTTCTATGAACCTCCAACTTCATCATTTTCAGCTTTTACAAATCATTTACCACCCAAAGACACATAACCATGCATCCATTCATTCTCGTTCTCCCTATCTGAATCACTATACTCCTTTCTCCACAGATTATCCGTCGGATCAACATAACAAGGATTTAGTAAACGCCTAAATAAAGCATAAAAATTAGGAATTTCATCTCTAGATTTATGGCTGTAAGATTTCAGTTTAGCACATACAGTAACAAACATGTAGGCCAGCTTCTTCTCCTCACCTGATTTGTCAATATTAGGAAACTGATGATCAATAATTAGTTGCACAAATCTCGGGTACATCAGCTATTGGTTATCAAAATATTGCTTCATATGCTCGAATATAACTTTAGAAAAGCTATACTTCAAGTTCAAGCATAAAGCTGCCATCATGCACATTTGGTAATCCAGTATCTCTTCATAACCACCCTTTCGATGCCCAAATCAGTGTACTATCACGTGCACCAATACTTAAAAGGTCTTGACAACCCAGTCTTCAAAAAACCTCTATCCAAGTCGTTCTTGTAACCTATTCTCAGTAAACAACCTTTCACCATCCTTTCATCCAACGAAGTAGGATCAGCAGATTCATCACATAATTCCAAAAGATCCCTTAACACATGTTCAAATGATTTAATCTTCGTCTTGACAACTGACTTTATACACTCTCCTTCAAGTATTGCGTTTTTCCAAAATTCAGCAACAAGCTCCTTGAGTATCACCGTGTTAGCAGTAATAGCTTTAAAGATCCTTGAGTATCCTTGAGAAAGCACATATATTATTATTAGCATCAAAATCCTTAAATTTACCATCTGCACACACAAACAAACAAACAAGATAACATGTTAGTAAGATTTATAATAATATTTAAAACTTGTATGTGTATGCACGTATATGTATGAATATGAACGTATAAGCTCAAGCACGTATAACTTTCAATAACAATGTTTTCGTGTTTGTTCTAAATATGTGTAAGTCTAATCACGGATAATCATGATGCAACGGTTAAGTACAAATCACACGTATATGTCTATATCACTTGTAAGGTCAGATAAATGGATAAGCTCAATTCAGCGCATAATTACATTACACATATAAGTCCATATGAAACCATTCAACGTATGAAATTATAAAGCTTATACGCCGTATAAGACAAAAGGACTTATACACCGTATAAGTTCATAACTTTATGCATTCAAATCTAGGTCAAATTCAATCTGGACATAATCAATAACGAGAATCAAATCATTATAGCTCAATGGGTTCAGAACAACATTGATGCATAAATAAGACCAGAAACTCTTTGTTCACAGATGAAAACCAACTCCAAGTAGATCTAAGTGTATAAGGTACTATTCATCGATACTAAACACTATCAAATCTATGATCCTGGAACACTTTTATACCTTTTCAATCTAAAGTGTTGTGCCGATGAACCACAAGAAATCTCATAAGTCAATTTTACGCAAGATATACAGAAAAATGATTAACGATTAGAGAGCAGCGTGTATGTTCTCAACAAGCTATAATTTTGTAATAATGAAACCTAGCGTATAACCATCTTATTTATATGGCAAACATATACGCTCATATAAGTTTATTGACTTATACGCTATATAAGCCAAATAGAATTATACGCCGTATAAGTTAATTACTTATACGTTTGCAATTTTCATATGATTAAACTTTGAAAAATATCACACATACGATCCCAATCAAGTCCAAATTAATGATCTTGATGAATCCGTTCGAAAATTTTGAAACAACATTGATTTTAGAAACAACCAATTTCACAATTTTTGAAATATTCAAGTCCAATTTAATGACCTACTGAAGCATTTATTTTTGGTACGTGTACAAGACGCCTTATAAGTTAATTACTTATACGTGTACTAGACGCTTAAAATACTATATTAACATTTTTTGTTTTTGATCTACTGAAGCATAAGGCTTGAGTATGACAAGCTATTACATTTCTGCATTCATTACCAAGAATTTTTCTAGAATTCTAACCCATTTTTCAACATGGAAATTTATGTTTATATCACTTATTCCCTTACTTGTTTGTTCAAAAGCCAACCATACCCTGAACATTAAGCAACAGACTTTTATACTTCAATTTACCAGATTTGGAACAAGACAATCAATGTACTATCATTTTCCTTTTATGATTCAAAACTCATTTTAAGGAGCAATTTTCTATTGTTTTCATCTTGTATTTTACACATTTTCTAATGTTTTCATCTTTTATACTTTTTCAAATGTTTTGGACTTTTAAGATTTTTCAAATGTTTTTGTATTTTTTTCAAACCATTTCTCCCCTATAATAGAAAACCATTTAAAAGAAAACTATTTACAAAGAAAATTGACCTGGTGAACAGTTACTCAAAGGTCGGAATCCATCACCACGGCATCACTCACTTTCCCACCACCCATGTTCATTATACCGTTAAGCCCCAACAAATACAAAAATATGTTTTTATCGAAAGCTTTAGTAAAAAGATCAGCTTTTTGTTCGCCGGTGTGAATTTTGTCTACGGATTAATACTTCTTCTCGTAACAATCACGGATGAAGTGATAACGTATGTCAATGTGTTTTGTTTTCGAATGACTTACTGGGTTAGCAACAGTATTAACTACAAAAATAGGAGTAGTAAGAAATTTTAAACCGTAGTAGCGCATTTGTTGTTGTATCCACAAAACCTGGAAACAACAGCTAGAAGCAACTACATATTCGGCTTCACAGGTGGAGAGCGACACGGTCGTCTGCTTCTTACACTGCCATGTCACCAACCTGCTACTAAAGAATTGACAGCCGACAGCGGTAGATTTGGCATTCATCTTGCAACTTCCATAATCAGAATCAGAAAATGCTCTCAACTCAAAATACATCGTCTCAAGGATACCAAAGACCGACCCCTTGACACTCTTTTAGATACCGAAGTATCCGCTTCACCAACGTTAGGTGAGAGACCCTTAAACTGGATTGATATTGGGCACACAAACACATCGGGTACATGATGTCTGGCCTTGAAGTAGTAATATACACGAGAGAACCAATCATAGAACCAATCATAGAATCAAGACCAATACCATGATTTAGCAGAAGAGGTGTGTTGTTCGGCGATGAGTCAGCCATGTTGAATTTTTCGAGGATATCCTTGACATATTTTTTCTGGAGAATAAAAATCCCATCAGAAACTTGTTCGACTTGCAATCCAAAGAAAAACTTCAACTCTCCCATAGCACTCATGTCAAACTTCGATTTCATAACACCCTCAAAATCTTTGCACATAACATCGTTTGTTGACCAAAAGATGATATCGTCCACTTAGACCTGGACAATCAGCAAATGACCATCTACTTCCTTTGTGAATAGTGTATAATCAACGGTGCCACGAACAAAGCTATTGTCCAATAAGTGTTGAGACAATGTTTCATACCAAGCTCTCGGGGATTGATGTAAACCATAAAGAGCTTTGTTGAGAAAGTACACTCTGTCTTTGTGAATCGGATCGACAAACCCCGATGGTTGTCCACAAAGATACAAAGGCTTCAAGTCTAGCAACGAGAGCATAGACTTCATTAAAATCGATTCCTTCCCTTTGATTATAACTAAGAACTACTAATCGAGCTTTGTTTCTGACAATTATGCCATTTTCGTACCTTTTGCACTTTAAAACCCACTTGGTATTTGTAACACCCCAGCCTGGTTATGGCCGACATGTCACTCGATACGATAAATAAAAATCCAAATTTAAAAGTTTAAAATCATTCAATACCAAAAATTTTCAACATCATTGACAACGAAAAAAATAATGTTTTTTCACTCAAAAAAAAATTATTTAGGTTCCTTGTTTTCAGCTTCCAGTATTTTACATTTACTCTCTTATCACACATTTCCCGGATTCTCTTGAGTTCCTGTAATAAATTAAAGAAAACATAAAACAAAGAAACACAGATGAGCCAAAAATTACCCATTAACAGAGGAAACAATAGCAATAACAAATGATGAAGAACAATGCAATACAACAAATGATCACAGGAGAAACAAGTACAGTCTATGAGCCGGTAACACTAATGATACGCTGAACGATCAGTTATGAATCATTACAATAGTAATATACTATGGAAATACCCATGTGACAATAACAATAACATTATGTACATTAGCTGCAGACTAACACACCATTACTTAAGTGAGATAGAAATGTGGGAACACACACCTAACCATCTCACTCTAGTAACAATTTACCTAGGATTGATCAGTACGCCTCTCAGTAATCAGTTAATGCTCTCATCGCATAATAATATAGAGACGTTGTGGACTAATCACTCTGCCACTAATAGAGCACGTCAAAGGTGCCTCGATTGGCGCCCTACGTCCCCATAAGTGGATAAATGCTTGGGTATTGAGGTCAAATAAAATACAATAACAATGATCAATATCAATATAATATGTCTCAATAACAATCAGTCAATGTACAATGGTCTATTAGGAACATGCTATAATGAGTGCAACAAAATATATTATATCGCATGCATGACAATTTAACAATAGCATTGTAACAATTTGCAATAAATAATGAACGAAACTATTTAATAACGGTGACAAGATACCAAGAAACTACACAATAATTATAACACGATTTATGACTCAAGAACCCGTATACTATGAAAGCAAAGACACGGTATGACGCTACAAGTGCAAGACTACGAAGTCCGTACACTATGAGAATGATGAAAAAAATATTTACGCTACAAATAAAAGACCACGGAATTTGTACCTTATTCGATGAGTAAAAACAAATTAAGTATCAACACTTCTTAACTGGAACGTGAACCTACAATATTATTGTAACTTATATTATATGTTGTAATTCGTGTTCATCGGAGGTGTTTGCGTATTAACTCGTTATCAATATTTGATTATAAAATAGCCGGATCCATTCATACGTTTATACATCCTTGATGTATAATCAAAAGATTAGCTATTATTTATTTAAAAATATACGACTGGAGCACTACTATTTATTTATTTTAGAATTCATAATACACCATTAAAATGTCATCTCTCTTTTGTGGTAATTAAATTATAAAGTAAAATTCATATAACTTTGGAATTAACTCTTCATTCCTGTTATTTCGTTTATGAGCTACCAACATATGTATAACAGAAAACTTAGATTTATTAAAGTTACAATCACTATTTGGTATTATAAAAACAGATCAAAAGAGAGTTTACATATGGGTGTTAAAGTTTCATAAATCCACCCAAAATCACTATCTTGATTATAGTTTGAAAATAAATCCATAAAATATATTCATATATATTATATATATTTTAACTTCGGATTTCAATTTAATTCAGAGAACAATGCATTAAACGGACGTGATGGTTACGTTGATGGTGGTGGATTCGTGGCGGCGGTACTCAGTGAGTTCCCGGTAGCAGCGGCTTAAAGCGTAAACAAAGAGAGTGGAGGCGGGCGGTGGTGTGTGACTACCAGCGGTGTCGGCGACACTCGTGATTCCGGTATAGGTGGTGTAACTTCAAAGAGCAAGAAGCGGTAGTGTCTCCGACAACCAGTAGTGGTGGTGATGGCTAACTCCGACGAACTAAACAATGGTGAAAACTGACTCGTATTCGATAGTAGAGGTGGTGGTACGGTTTCTGGCAAATTCACGGGGCGACTGCGGCGGTGTTGGCGGTAGAGAAAAGGTTAAACGAGTTGGAAACACAATCAAATCAACATTGTTGGAATGTTATCGTGTATATATATTAAACGAGTTGGAAACACAATCAAATCCCGAAATAATGTCGTTGTTTGTTGCTCATGTTTCAACGGAAAGGAAACGTAAATGTGCATGCTTCAATTTGTGTTTTAAGAATTGCAAAACTGATCCTTGAACTTATTTTACTAATTTAAGTAATTAACGTTTTAACCCTTGTTTTTAACCATCCTGGTACATCTTATTATTATTATTATTATTATTATTATTATTATTATATTCATTTGATATTGGAATATTGGATTTTAATAATCCCTATTAAATGGTGTTGGCCGATAATAATCCCTATTCGTTTTATCAGGTGGTCCCAAATTAAAAAAGTTGCCCCCCAATGGTCCCCCGTTAAAAATGACTTAACGACGTTATAGTTTTTTCAGAATTTCAAACCAATGTTTTAGGGTTTTTGATCATTCGGAAGATAAGAGTCGATTGTTGTAAAACTTAGCTCGAAAAAGTGATCCGAACGACTTAATTTTGGTTAATTGTAAGTTCAAACACTCGAATTGAAGCATTGTTTCGTCATTTTGAAACACTATTTCAAACTAAGTTTAAAACCAATTGACTCGTATCCTCATAACGATCAAAAGCCCTAAAACATTGGTTTGAAATTCAGAAAAAAATATAACGCCGTTAAGTCAGGGACTATTGGGGGCCAACTTTTTTAAATTTTGGACCGCCAGTGACGATAAAACGAATAGGGATTATTATCGGCCAATATCATTTAATAGGGATTATTAAAATCCAATAATCCGATGATATTTTATGTAAGTCATGATTATTCATTAGGTTTATCAATCTTTTAATAATCGACATTTATTATTATATTGTTTCAAAATTCGTTTATTACAGTACTAATGCATCGTTTGTTATCTGGTAGATCCACAAGTTTTCATACAACAAGCTTTTCAAATTGCAATAATTTATCTTCCGTTTCATTAATCCATCTCTCTTCAGTCAATGCTTGTTTGTATGTCTTCGGTTTAATTTGTGAAATGAAACATTTGAATGAGAACCGGTTTTGAAGTGGAGCAACTTGAGTGTAATAACAAATTTGAATTTGATCAAGTTGACTTCGAGTGCGTACTCTAGAATTCAAATCTCCTATAATATTATCTTCTAGATGATATGACAAACTTCGATGCATAACCTCATCAGGAACTATCACATCATTTTGAAGATTAGTGACATTTTCATCATTAACCAGTTCAACAGAAAGCACATGATCAGAGGTAAGCGTTGGTTGTACCAAAGAAACAATCACATCATTATGATCTTCACCATCATCATCAAAGGATAGTGTAACATGCGTATCATCAACATGGTCATCAACATCAGGTGTCATATCCACATTAAAGATCGGAACATCTTGTGTAGTATTGTCTTCATAAAAATCTTCACCCAAATATTGTTGAAATAATAGTGTGGTCATCTCATTAGTGATTTCCTCTCCAAGAAAAGAGAAACAACTCTACAAGCTGTCATAGTCAAACATCCATGAATCGCTCTTTCTTTGAATAGGAGTAGCATATCTTAGACAATCAACATGTTGTTCTTGCACAATCCGGTTCATGCTAGGTAAGAATACACGTCTTAAAGGACTAGCATAACCCACAAAGAAACCCTCCACAGACTTAGCACCAAATTTAGCATTAGGATCAAGAACAGTACATAGAGATCTAAACGTTTCAAGCCACTTCAAATTCGGCTTTCGACGATTAAGTAGCTCGAAACAGGTTTTGTCAAACTTCTTTACTGTAAGAAAGCGGTTGAGAGTGTAACAAGCCGATGCAATAGCTTCTGACTAAAAGCTAACAGTTAGTTTCGCATCAGCCAACATAGCCCTAGCTGTTTCAATCAAAGTCCTATTCTTTCGTTCAGCAACCCCATTTTGTTGTGGCGTGTAGGGTGCACTAAACTCATGAAGAATACCACGCTCATCACAATATTGAAGCATTCGGTTATTCTAAACTCGGTACCATCGTCCCTTCGAATTCTTCGGATTGGCAGATTATATAACATCTCAAGCTTCTTGAATAAGATCATCAAGTTGTCAAAGGTCTCATCTTTCGAATATAGAAACATCACCCACGAGAAGTATGAATAATCATCAGTGACCACAAACAATAAAGTTCCTGGTGATACTTTTGACATATACGAGATCAAACAAATCCATATGCACCCACTGGAAAGGTAAGTTGATTGAGTTACTAGACTTCGTCCGGTACGACTTCTTCTTTTGTTTACCCTTCTTACAAGTCAAGCAATCAGTACTTAAATGAAAACCCTTGATATTTACCCCATCAACAAGTTGGTTGTGAACAAGATAGTTTATCTTGCGAACATTGGTGTGACCCTTGATATTTACCCCATCAACAAGCACATAAAGATCATTTTCCCTTGGTGCCTTCATCAATATACATTCTTCTGGAATATTATAACCAAGCTTCAGAATCATACAATCTTGACTTGTAAAGTGTGCTGAAAAGCCTTTGTCACAAATTTTGGAGATACTCAACACTTATTCTCAAGCTCCGTGATGTAATTCATATTCTCTAACATCACTTTCCCGTTTGATAAAGTAAGCTCTCCAGCAATTTGTCCTCATTGATTTCTTGCAAACCCCACATATCCACCTCGAATAGATTTAACATTATTTAGAAAATGAAGAGTTCATGTCATGTGTCTAGAGGCTCCACTATCCATTATCCAATGCGAGTCATTGGATCTTGAAAGTACCTACAAAAGTAAGAAATTAGTGAAACAAGGAAACCCAAGCATTCTTGGTCTTGGGTTGTTTCATTTTATCATTTAAAACCTCTTCTAAAATCCTCATAATCATAATTAGATAACGAATCATCCGATGAACATCAACTCGATGAAACAGACTCATCAACTTGTTCAATAATTGTTCAACAACTTCTTCAACAATAAATTAACAAGTTCATTAGAAGACTTGGATTTTAAAGGTTCAACTATTTTATCTTTCTCAATTTTTACAAGAATCGACTTCGTTTTCAGTGGTTGAATTAAAAGATTTATCTTTGATTTTATAGTTAACCACCCAGTTCTGTCCAACAGAACTTGTTTTCTTGTAAAAACCATCATTTTTCTTACCTTTTTAAGATTCACCTACTTCAAAAATCTTTTTAACAAGATCCTTATCTACATCCCTTTTTAAAAACTTGATGGGTGGAGATGTAGATTTTTCCAAATGAACTTTCACATGTGGTTTTTTGTTCACCACATGTCTCCTTTCTTGAGAGAATCTTTTAGGACATGAATAAAATAAATGTCCCTCTTCATTACAAAATGAAACATTTCCTCGTATCAACAAACTTATTCAAAGGATGAACATGATTCTCTTCCCTTTCTCTTTCATTTTTCAATCTGTAAAACTCATCGTTAGATTGTGTACAAATGATGGCCTTTTTATGCTCTTCGAAGGTCTCACCTTTAACAAACACGATCTTTTGAATACCATCACTGAGTTTTACAGATTCATTGTCACCCACTTTGTAACCAATTCCCTTTCTCTTGTAATAAAAATGTTTTTAACAAATTTTGAGTTACTAACTTTCACATTAAAATGAGTTTCAGCTCTGTTTTAGCATATTTATTACCAATTTTTATGAGTTTCATTTGAATTATCGGTTTTAACACTTTCTTGAGGCTTAATTTCCTGTTTTCCCATCACATGACAAAGATGATGAACTATCATGTTGTGGTGAATCAGATACCACATTCAATGCCTTAAGAAAACCCTCAGGTTCTTTTGGAACATAAGAACTTCAAATCAGTGGCGGAACAACGTGATACTTCGGTATCTCTTTTGGAATAATGTGATCTAGGACATATGATGAGGCGGAAGAAGTTTTAAGTTTTGTTTCAACCCTTTCAATTTTAATTTTAGTTAGTTAAAGTTCTCTTTTAACTTCCGCTTTCTCATCAATATGCCTATTGATGGCAATTTGCTTATCTTCAACCGTGTGCTTAAGCAATGAGATCATTTTCTCATCTTGTAGGATTTTCACCCACAAGTTCTTTTCACACGATTGAAGTTTATCATGAGCCTCTTTTATATTTTGATAATCATGAAAGTTTTGTTATATTCGATAATCAAAGTATTAATCACAAATTCTTTTTCCTCATAAGATTCACAAATACGTTTACCTTCTTGAGAAGAAATAGTTACCTGTCCAGCCATTTTTGCATGATTAGTGGAACTGCTGGGAATATCTTCTCTTCTCACTTCCTTAACTGTAATATCTTTAGCTGTCACATTTTCTTCAATCATTTCTTCAATTCTTGATTGAGATTCATCAGATGCAATCTCATACCCATCATTAATTCCAAAGTCAATCTTTCCATGTGGCACTTCCCCGCCATTGAACCATCCTGCAAAACTTTCATACGCATCAAGAGGTAAAAATGATTGAAAGAATTCATTTGGAATATAATCAAAACTCTTAGGAGCATCTGTCTCCTCAGTGTTAGTCTCATCACAAGATTCATCACTCTCAATTACTTCAGCAATATCATTGTTTCCATCAGCAACAAAGTTTTCTTCAACATTTTCCATATCCTCCATAGCTACACCTGTATTCCCAAAGTTTACTTGTACCTGTTCTCCAGCTTGAGTCTCACCAATTACCTCAGCAACATTAGCCCTGTGAATATTCGTATTCCAGTTGAAACCCTCATCCAATTATGCATGACACGCTTTCGACGACGAAGCCTCGGGCTTCTTTTATGACTCAACCGGTGCAGGATAGCTTTGATGATAGATGGCTTGCTTGTTATAATCCCTACCAAATGGATTTGGACTTGTCTCCCCAACTTCTGGATTCGTGCATTCCCTCTTGAAGTGTCCTTTCTCTTGGCATTGGAAACACCTCACCTTTTACTTATCAATAACCAACTTTGAAGTTGTCCCATCCAAACAATTTTTACCAATGATTTCCCGAAACCTTTATGCTCTACGAACCACACTTGCCAAACACCAGCGGATATCCAACATTTCAATATCCTCCAGGTCAATCTGATCGTAATCCTCTTTGGTCATATTGTAGTTTCCATTTCTCCCAGCTATCAAACACTCATATGATTCCAGGACAGATCCTAGAAACGCCATATGCTCTTGAATGTTTTCAGCAGTTAGTTCATTGATGTTTGTAATGTTCATAGAGATATTGCAATGCATAACATTAGATGAACTTGAAGGGTTAGATGATTGATCACGAACAAGGTAAGTAAGAGTAGAGTTGGTTCATATGTAAGCACTTGTATAATGAGGTATGCTTGACGATTGAGAACTTCCTACAAAACTACTATTTGTGATAAAAAAAGGTTTGAATCTTTGGATTAGGAGAAACAACAGATTGAGATGCATTAAAGTATAACCCAATGTCTTGAGTTACAATATTACTCTATCTTTTGCTTCTTTCGAATTTCAAGCTCTTGTGCTTCCAACTTCTCAATGAAACGTGCAAGAATCAGTCTTGCATAGTTGATTGGGTTTGATTGTAGAATCATTATAATATTCTCCCATTCCTCAGATAACAAATCAGCAAGCTTATCAATGTATTCATATTCTTGCTTATCAATTCCCAAACGTTTCATCTCATTCACCAAATGACAGTATCTTTCAATCAATTGTGCCATTGATTCACCCTTGACTATAGAAAAAATATCAAACTCTTTTTTTAACAGATATATCTTGGAATTTCACGTGTCATGATTCCCTCTTTCTTTATTAAATAAAGCTTCCCATATAGAATGACAAGATCCATTATGTTGCAGTAATTGAAAGATCTCAGACTTGATCGATTGTTGGAAGAAATTCATCATTTTTTTCTCACGAAGAAATCTTGCTTTTTCTGCCTCGGGAATTTGAGACAAACGATGACTTGCACCATTCTCAATTTTTCGTATGATGTATTCAACCTCAATAGCTTCCCATGCATCATAGTTGACGGCTTGTACATAAGTCTCAAACTTATCGGCCCAACTCGGGTAATCTTCCATTCTTAACAATTTTGGAGGCTTGTTCGATGTCCCAGTTTCGTTCTCCAAGTTGATGTTATGAAGTATCGGTGATTGGTGTGTCACAAAAGTGTTCAAATCTTCCATCACTACATAAAATTCAATAAAGAAGCAAAATCAAACGTGTAAACTTATACGGACGTATAACCCCAACTTATACGGATAACTTTCACCTTATACAATAACAAAAAAGCAACGTATAACTTTTCAGCGTGTAACTTCTTATCCGGACAAAATCACTTATACGTCAACAAGTTTATGCTGACAGAAGCACTTATACGTTGTATATCTATTTATACGACCAACACAAGCTTATACGGACACTTAAAACCTATACGCTTATGCAAATCATATTATACACCATTTCCACTTTTCATCGTTTATGATCAAAATCTCGAATTTGAGCTTGAATTAATCAAAATCACACATGCGGAAGTGACAATCACGTAACAACGACCATAATCACCGAATCAATTGATAATTGATTCATAGACAAGTGATTAATTGAAGAATGTATGATCAACTTTGACTTTGATGATGAACTTTTCAAATCTTCAACAACTATCCAATGAATGTGTTGCCATCAGTAGCAAATATGAACCTTTATTCTCTGTTACCACTTTAAAGAACATGATCCTCATCATGTAATGCATCATGTGCGTGTAACGGATATGATTAGGATCGATAAAATTGTATTTTCTATACTAAACAATATTGCCGGATAATATCATAAAAGATTCACAACACAATCACTCATAAACTCCAATATATTGATATAACACAGTGAGTACAACTGATCAGAACTGTTAAAACTGTTACAAAATAATGACATGATAAGCATATATATACTAACCTGCTGGGCCGTATAAGTCAAATGCAGCGTATAAGACTTATACGCTCCCTATAAGTCTTATATGTCTCTAAGACTTATAAACCACTTAACCACTATTAAGTAATGACATTTTAAGCTCTTTACAATATACATTTGACATATTTAGGCCATAAGACCTAGAATTAGACATTAATGCTCTAACAGCAAGCTTGTGAACGAAATGAAACATATCGGAATTCAGAGACGTGAGATCGAATACATTGACAGGTTGGCCGATACACTAGTTGAGATTTCACCTGAAATTTGGGGTATATTCATTATGTCAATACAATCAGACCCCAACACGTACAATATCACTCAATTCTTAGAGAAAAAAAAAAGGAGCGTGAATTGTCTTTCCAAAAGAAATGTAAAATTGATAAAATTGTTGAAAAAGAGTGTAAAACCTGAAGAACCGTCATTAATAAAAATTGAAAACACGCCAAAGTTCGTTGATGATGGTGATTTAGAATATGATGAAGTTTTGGTTTTGGAATCGTTGTTTTAGTTTTCTAATGATAATATGAAATGGAGGTCAAAAAGATGAAAGTTGAAGATAAAAACGAGGAAGCTAAATCTTGTGAAAAATGTGAGTTACTTTATCAAGAACGTTTAGAAAAAGATATGGAGCACAAAAAGTTAAAAACTCAAACCGAATCTTTACTAGATGAGCTTTAACGTGTTAAGGAAGCTTATGATAAACTTCAAAAATGAGAAAAGGCACTTAGCGAAAGTATTAATCAAATGAGAAAACAATAAACATGTACATTGATGAAAATGCTGCACTTAAACAAGAACTACGAACTTTTAAAATTGAGACTGAAAGAGTTGATTTGAAGCTTAACAGTTACAAAGAAGCATCTTGTGTCCTGGACTATATAGGTAAAGTTGAGGTAACTGAGGATGTTGTTTATGGAAATAATGATCATGGTGTGGGGTATTAGCATGATCAAGTTAACAAGGTTGAATTCGTACATGGTACGACAACTGAGAGCAAGAAAAAAATCCAGTATCGAAATCAATTCAATAAGGATTTCTTTGTTTGGAAAGACAAACCTAAACAAACTGATAAGAATAGTCCTAAGTCTGCTTACATTTCAAAATCAGATGTTGTTACATCTAAAGGCAACCAAGATGTTCTTAAACCAGAAAAACCAAAATTTCAAAATTCAAAATCTAAAACTACGAGCTCAAACGTCAAATCAAGTATTCGACAGGATCCTTTGAAACAAACTATCAAAAGGAAATACGATACCCTTAAGAATGTTTTGGGGAAACCAAAATTGTTGAGATTGTTGATTTGAAAGATTGTGATGTAAAAAGGTTTGAAATGTTGAAATTTTATGCGAAAAGATCAAAATCAAAGTTATATCATTAGATCATTAAGAAAAAGGACTCATCCGATCAAGTTTCTGTTGAAAAAGAATCATGTTCTGAAAGTTCAGATAACAACGTTATATTAGTAAAATCCGAAAGTTCAGAAAATTCAACGGTCTTACATGTCAATTTTGGAAGTTCAGATTGCAAGTATTTGGAAAACCTAGTCTAAGCAATATCCGAGGGGGAGTCTGTTGAAGCATGAACGCCAACTGCTTAAACACCAAGAACAAGGATCATCCACAGGGGAGTCAATTAGTGCAAAGTTTCTAATGCTAGGTCTTGTAGTGATAAATGAGCTGAAGATGTCATATTAGTATGTTGTTAAGGGCGTATAAGTGTTATCCACGTATACGACTTATAAGCAGCGTATAAGTCTTATACGCCATACATAATTATACGGTCCATAGGCAAGTGCATAAATAGGATTTAACTTGTAATATTTTGTATTGATCTTTGTAATATTTGGAAATCAATTGTACTGATTTTGTCATATGAATATAGTTATTATTACAATGAGTTGACATGTGTTTAGTTCTTTTGCTACGTTTATCCGCCATTTAGCATAGTATAGTAAACGCAATGCTTTCGATCCGTTTAATGTTGCATCTACACGTATATGATGACGTATTATGATCAGGCTCCCGGTCTTTCATACGTCATTGTCTTCAACCTTGATTAAATCCATTGTTTTAAAAACTGGTTCAAACCAGCCGGTTGAACCGGTTAAACTGGATTTCGCACAACGGGCCGGTATTTTGAGTCCGGCGGTTTTTGTCTAAAATACCTGTTTTTACCAGCATACCGGTTTTATGTCCGATAAAGTTTTGATATTTGCGGTGCATATTTTTTCAAAATTACTTTTGAAAAAGCTTGTTTAGAGAATCAACATGTCTTCCAGGGTTTGTTATGGGTCAGGCTGCGCTGAAGGCTGAATCGGGCAAAGTTGTTAAACACGAGAAAACTTGTTTAGAGAATCAACATGTCTTCCTCCCATTTGCTTTAGATACATTTGGTTTTCTGGCCCCAGAGGCTGTGAATTTTTTGAGTAGGGTTCAGCGTGTCGTACACGGAACCTCTTCAGCTCCTAGGTCTCAAAGCTTCGTTTTTAGTAGGATTGGCTTTGATATTCAAAAGGGGGTTGCGCCGCAACTTGTTGCCCGTTTTCCTGCCACTTTATTGTAATCGCTTTGCTTGATATCAAACAAGAGGGTCGGAGATTAAATGATAAAAAAAATACTTTTAACCTAATAATTAACATTCAAACGTGTAAACTTTAAGACTATTTTTTAAAAAAATTGAGTGTTTTTGTATTATTTTTTAATATGGATTAACTTTCGGATTAATTTTTTTATGTAATTATTTAATTTTGGGTTATTTTTGGATTAAAGTTACACATATAGAAAATTATAAGGTAAACTATTTAACCGGTTGAACATTCCGATATAACCTGGTTCAACCGGTTATACCATTTTTTGCCTAATCCGGTATAAGTAAAATTCCGGTTATTAAAACATTGATTAAATCAGCTCAAATCTACCAAAAAGTTATAAACACATCGTAAAGCAACAAAATGGTCTTCACCGAGCTCTCAAGCTCTTAAACCACTTGTCAGGACCGTGATCTCATGACCTAAACAACTTAATCGATAAGAATACTCATGAAATACAAATATGTAAACACCCCTTGATAATAGGCGGCAAATTCAGCTAGAATCAGGATGTTAGTTAGAATAGTAAGTACACTAAAAGACAGACACACAATCAACTCAAAATAAATCCATCATATTAATTAGTCATTAACGAACAATGGAAAAATTTTAGGGTTTCAGGTGAGAATGTCAGGTGCGGTGCCCTATGAGAGAATAATCAGTATCTTCTCGAAAGGTATGATAAAAGGACATTTTCCACCAATGAGACGTATCATTCAATTTTATAGGCACCATGACATATTCAAAATTGTAAGACCACGGTCCCGATACCCTACTTTAGCGTTGGATATACTCATAAACACAGTTTTAAATATCATCATGAATTAAAACTTTCGCGGAAACATTAAACTTAAGCCACTTATTACATAATCATTCAAATGTTTTCACAACAATCAAACTCTTGTCTTTAAACATAATATATAAATTAATTATAAAACATCATAATTTTCTTCTCTAGATACCAGCATTTTCAGTCCAATGCGATGTATCCCCCTCAAGCTCGCTACCTTTAGCCTAATGACCTTCGTGCATACTAAAAGTCGGACACACTGAGTGAGTTCTAGTTAATCACACAACATACATTACATTCACATACATATGTACTCGAAGATACATGTTGTATATTTAACTTACCTTTCATTTATACACACATACATTCTTACTTTATCACTTTCAAAATTTTCATAGTTTTTGACATTCTTACTTTTGCCTATATTCTTTACCTCTACTTCTGCTATTGTTAGGGTCTGGTTCCCTTCTGCATTGAATAACCATGAAACCATACATCGGCCTCGGATATTAATAGGGTCTAGTTCCCTTTTGCATCAGATAAACATACAACCATACATACTTCTAGATACATATCAATATATATATATACTTTAATCCTTTATAACATCATATATCATTTAGACATTCATATTACATAACCTTACCACTTAAGGTATGTGTATAAACAAAACACATTAGAGTATGCACACATCCTGATGTGGCCCCAAGTGTAGAAGACCAGGCCATAATGTTTCTGAAGTTCCAAGATCGCGCTTCAAAAGGGGTTGCACAAAAATGGGCTTAACTTGGGCTACGTGCCTCCGTTTCAGGCATGCTACTAGTCGAAACGACCGTTGGAATGTGGGTCACGCTGTGCTAACCAGCCATAGGTGGGTTATTGATATACACGTATTTATACATCTCGAATCCCTTGTAAAGTTGTGTTTATTTAATGTTTTGAGTTCGGTTTAGTTCGTGTTTCGTTTATCTTTTATTAATTTAGGTTTTGAGTCAAGTTTTATCTATTTAGTATGTTTTATATCTTTTGGTGTCTTGAGTGTTAAGCTTTAATTCTTTCTATCATATCATGTGAAGGTTAAGTTCGTGTTTTGTTCGTTTTACACATTAATGACTACATGATTAGTTCACTTAGTGTTTTGATTTGTTTTCATGTAAATGGTGGCTTGTGAGTCAAGGAAAAGAAGGCCTAGAAGGTTCCAATCGTTACTTGGAGTTCAAGGAAGAAGATTTATCAACATTTTACAAGATATATAATAATAAAAAAAAAATCCCTGCTGGAGGGCGCCGTCGCACGCGAAAGGGGGGGGGGGGAGTCGTGGGGCGCCTAGGGCTTCCTTGTCACACGTTTTTGCAAGTCCAAGCCTATTATGCGTTCTATATATACATCTTTATATCCTAGCCGATTATAAAACATATTGCAGCCGAAATTGAGAGGGTTTCCAAGGGTTTGAAGGTTATTTGGAGCTAGGAATCAAGGAGGATCATTAACCTTTCATCCAAGTGTTCAAGGATCGATTAAGACAGGTTCTCTCATTCTTTATCTTTGTTCTTGTTCATTATCTTTCATGATGTTTCCTTTTGTTCTTTGGTTTAGTTATTTGATTATGATTATTCTAGGCTAGACTTCATGTCTACCTAGGTTTGATGAACATATTTAAGACTTGATTCTTTCTTTGGACAATTGTTTGATTATGGTTTTGTTAATTTAATAGTAAAAGACTTGGTTTTGTTTTCATGATGCGTATAAGTATTTATTATCTTGATTGATTGTTAACTATTGCTTCACATAGATCTTTTATCTTTTGATTGTGTTCTTTAGATTTAGGGTTTATGTTTAATCTTTACTTGGTGTTTTGATTAATATGGTTGAATAGGCCTATTAGATCATAGAAGCTTGTTGATTGTTGATTAAGATTTTGAATGGTTCACTAAATTCCAATAGCTGTAAGGTGAGGAATTGTTCATGTGTCTTGATCAATTGCATGCTAGGATAGATAGTGACAATATTCTTGCTTATTTGTTGATCCATGTTCATGATGTCATGTTTAGCTTATCAAGTTATCTAGGGTTTTGTGTTTCGTAAGATTGCTTGCCTATGATACTATTAATTAACCCGAATTGATGACTTTGCGGAAATCAATAATACTGATTGCTTAATAATCTAATAATTCTTCTTTGGGATTTCATTTGATTCAGTCAAGGGTCCTTACGGTTTGTGAGATGAATACGTTTAGAAATCAGTTTCCATAATCATGTTAATTGTCCATTGCTTGATGATTCTTGATGCATGGGATTCTTACCTAGGTAGATTCCTTCTCTATTTGGTTCCGATCTTGTGTTTGGTTGTTTGTTTCTCGTTTACTTGCTTATTTGTTTTCTTAGTTTAATATTAGTTTAAAATCCCCCTTAAAACATTTATAATAAATAGTCGTGTCGTAAGTCGAGTCTAATTAGTTAATTAACGTAATTTATAGAGTCCTGTGGGTTCGATATTCCGGACTTACTTAGCTTAGTACAATTGACCGGTTCACTTGCCGGTGTTTTGTTTAGTTGAGTCTTAGGTCTAGTTTTTATTACCTGTTTAATTTAGTTAATATTTGTTGACTGTTTTGGGCACATCAGTTATCCCTTTTAATTTTCTAAAATAAGGCTTCTAGATACACTTATTGGCCACTTTTGTGTTTTTCTTCTAGTTTTCGGGTTTTGTTTTGGGCTGTTGTTGGGCCTTTGGTTGTTGTTTCAACCCAAACCTATATTGAATCGTCTATTAATATATTATGAATGCTTGTGCCTGATCATTGATCAGAATTAATAAAGACCGTTGCTAGGCCTTTTCTTTTCAAAATTCTGCCTTTTGCGTCGAATTTGGGGGTTTGGGGAAGGATCATCATGGGTATTCGTAGAATCAACGTGATTAGCCTCCGTTCTCTATTAGTACGCTGCATCACATCCTCGAAAAACATAGCAAGGATGTAGCACCCCAACCTGAAAAGGGCTGACGTGTCACTTTGTACGGAGGTATGCAGAGACAAAAGACATAATTCGCTTACTTAGAAATCTTCATAAGCATCCTAACATTTATTTCACTCTCTTTTTCCCGCCCAAAGTAACCGGTGAACCTGTGTGAGGGACAAATTTACAGAATGAGCCGAATGCCCCAGTATGGAATAATAGGCTCATGTATTAAAATGTTTACGGTAAATAGTAAGTTTAAATATAGTTTACAATGGCGATAGCAAAACAATTTTCAGTAACAATAGAATAGTTTCGATAAGCAGGGCACAATTAATAAAACATTTCGCGTAAATAGTAAGCTGAAACACTTTCAGATAGGTCAAAATAATAATTTATGAGTCAGAATAGTAACAAATAATTCAGAACAGTAACAGATGATTTATAACGGTACAAATATTTCATAATAATAACAGATTTTTTAAACAATAACAGATAGTTCATATCATATGGATGTACCTAAGAGCCGGACAGTAACAGAAACAGAGGTGACGATATACATGGGTCCATTCCTGTATACCAATCACATGGAATGGGGAAGGTTGGCACACCTACATCCATTTCCGGAAACAGAAACTGAACTTAAACAGAGCTAGGATCGATCCATATGCATCCTAGTAGCTTTTTACCACACCTGTACCTAGGGATGCCATTAACTAATCTCTCCGTCACGGAAGGAGCACATGTTGTCGGTGCCACAACAACATGCTTGTGGGAAACTCCACGAGAAGCGTAGCACTCAACAGAGCATAAAAATATATATTTTTGAAGCATTTAAAAATTCAGAATCGGAACATACGGTAATGAGTAAAATTAATTTAAATCTACCGCATGCTTGTTTTCGTTAAAACGTAACAGACAATTACCGTATTATAGACCCAAGTATAACGTATCAGAAAAACTAACCATAACATGAAGCCCGCACATCTTGGTTATCAATACTTTGATAATATAGCCAAGTGATGAAATATAGCATCGTATCCACCACACCTAGATATGTGATCAAAGTTTGGTTTCCCATGATGTTCGAAATTCATATTACTTCTCTAGAACATACAAGTTTCAAATGGCTTAGTCATAGGGGTTATCACAATCGAATCAGATAACAAAGGAGGTGGTTAGGATTCGTACCTTGAGGGATAGTTCACAAAATTGTCAAACTTGTTCTTTAAGGAGGGCATGATACCCTGCAAGTAATTTATGATTTTTAAGCTTTATATTTCTAACTTTTAACGCCATTTGATCACTTATATGTTAACCCAATATTGTAAGTTTGGGTTTCAAATTTTATTTTTATTGATTTTATATCGATAATTATTCATAGATTCAGGTTTCAAAATTTAGATAAGCCTTTTTTATAAGCTAAAATAAAGTTTCATGTCTTGAATTGTCTTCTTTCGGATTTGGAACGAACCCTTTATTTTACTTTCATTCCATCATTAGGTTCGGTAATATATGTTTTACTACTGTATGAATCTTTCGTATTCACTAGAAACATATTCTGATGATGATTTATGTTGTTCATGGTGGAGTAGTAAATGATGATTTATGTTGTTCAAGGTGGAGTAGTAAATTAGTGACAATTAAGTATGACTAGAACTAGTGTCGTCTGTGTAGCGTACAAGGTTTATTTATTATTTTTTTTTATTTTTTTTTAAGTAAGCAATGTGGGCTGATTTTAATGAAAATTGAATTAGCTACTTATATAATATTGATTAGCAGTTCCAATTTCTTCCTTTATCATGTTAGCAACACAACACATATAAAGGTATAATATTGTTTACACGTACTAATCGAAGGTGCATATTATTGTACAAAGATTCGAAGGGTTGATGGCTACCTGCGGTAGTCGTCGGCGCTTAGCGGTGTCGAAGTGGTGGTGGCTCCGGTGGTAGTGGCACGCGGTAACAGCTTGTGGCCAGAAAATCATGCAACACGGTTGATGGAAGCTATGGCGATGCTGAGGCGAACAATGTTTGTATTGTTTTGTGTTTGATGCGACAGTGAGGCTGTACGAGGTAATGTTACGATCGTCGGGAAACCGTGTTTAGTGACGACAGTTTTTAGTGACAACGAAGGTCGTGTGATGTTGCGACCGATGGCGCGGTGGTATGGAGCGGATATAATTGAGTGTGGTTTTGGTCATGTTATTGGAATGCAAAAAGTGTGGTCGGAGATTGTAATGTCGGAAAAGGAAGCACAAGGAAGTTGAGAGGAGGTTGTGTGGCTAACTCAAGCATATGTTAGACTTTTATAATCGATGGCTCAATGAATGACGGTGGCGAGTTTCAAAATATCTTCTGAAATGCATAATTGTTAAACAATTAAAAAAAGATGGTAGGACATGGTGTTCTTCATCATTTCGTTTGGGTTTACTTAAAAGATATCAAAAAAGCGCCAAAAAGATGGGCTGGGGACTCGAACCCATGCCTGGGTTCCCAGCCGTCTCACAACGCTTAATCAAAGGTGCGCCAGCCAACTAGGCTGGTGGCTAACACATTTATAAACCAGAAACATTAACTATTATACAAACAGTTTAAAATCCCCAAATCAGTGATGGTATTGCAACTATATATAGGGATTATGACGGCGAGGGTTAGAGAATACAATCTGCAAGTTTAATTAAATTTTAATGTTGGTTTACATGTATATTACGAATGATTTGGTTTCGACTAAGTAAAATAAGAAAGACGTATCAATTTTTGATCGATTGTACATAATTAGAATGTCAGCATGTCGATTAAGGAATGTGTAACACGCATTTTGATTCAGTTACCATGTGTGTGACAAGAATTGAGGTCCAAGCTAACGAATTGGGTGTCCGAGTTCGCTAATTGGGTCTCTGGTTTGGGTTTGGATCATGGGTAAACGGATTTGGTGATTATAATATACAGAAATTGCACTTTAGTCCCTGGAGTATGAAGAGGGGAACAAAATTTGGGTAATTGTTTAATTTAGGGTTAAACTCGCAATATCTTGAAAGTTATTTTATATATAATAAATAATTAATTAAACAATAATATTATGATAATTAAATAACTCGATAATTGAGATATTTGATGGTAAAATTTCCCGAACTTCGAAACAGGTTGGGTAAATGATTAAAATAATTATTTGGAAAATCCGAGTTGTTATATAGGGCACCACTAACAACCTATCTTAAACTTGAATCTGATGCAAATCTGTCACACCCTAACATAAGACAGAAATGTCGAGGCGGGAACTGATTGTTCACAGCTCACAAGGTACTATCATGCAATTGTAAAGTGACAATATTTAATTAATTATTTTATATAAAACATTTACATCTAAGTACATCACGTATAAAGAAGTTACAAACAAAATCTAATAATCTTGAATGAGTTTGAAGTCCAAAAAGGCATATCGAAGTGATCTTCATCTTAATAAACAACCAACCTATTCACCAGATTTGAAATACAATATATTAATACATAAAGAAAGAGCAAAACTATTATTAGTGAGTATATACAATCAAACCATAGCATGTAACATTGTAAACAAGTAATAATGAGCAGGCTAAACCATTGTCATGCGAATCGGGTGATGGTTACATAATTGAGTTGTCGGTGAAACCATTGTCATACGATCGAACGCCGGCCACTATGACATAATGTGATTAATATGATAAATGAAGGACCTCTCCGAATGTGATAAATAAACATATAAACTAAGAACAACTAGCAAGTAGTCATTCAATTGATACACAACACAAATATTAACAGTTTGTGTTAGTGCATGGTTTTGGTGTCCGTAGAAATCGAATAAGTTATAGATAATCTAGTATGCTTATTTAATGTAAAATGGCTCATTCTCTATGGATTGTATAGCGAATTAGGTCCATTTGTTAGTTAACTAGATTAATCGTTAAGTTAAGCCCATTCGTTATGAAGGCATAACGAATGATTGCTATTTAGTTAAGTTATTACCCATTCGTTATGGAAGCATAACGAACGGTGTCTAATTCGTTACTAAAACATAACGAATTAGACTAACTTAACGAATGGGAGCTTTGGCCTATAAATATGTAGCTCCCGTTCATAATTAGGTAATACGAGAGAGTGAGAAATCTAGATCTAAGTTATAATTTATCCTCTCTATAAGTTAATATACACCATAATGTATTTACTTAATGTGTCGATCCCGTGTTTATTTAATGTGTCGATCCCGTGTTTCTCCTGTTGATGCTTCGAGTTAGAGGCTAGATATCGGGCTCTATAACGTTTCAACAGTTTGCATTTGATAGTGCAATATAAAAATGAAGTTTGATAGAAGGTACACATACGTACCCAAGACATTGAAAATAAGTAAAATAGGGAAGTGATTAATCACCTGATTAGATGAATGAAATACAAGCGATGATGTGAGAAAGTTAAACCCTTCAGAATTCACTGTCAAGGAATCCTAGTTATATAATATAATATTATGAGTTATTGGTTAAAGATATAAATGTAAAATAAATTAAGGTTTCGATGTGATTTGGGTAACGTTGGTAGTTAGAATGTTATAGACTGAACAAAAAATTTCTATCGTTATTATTATTATTGAAAGGTTATTTGCATTGTTTATCTTTTAATTATAAGATGATTACTTTTATTTGAAAAATCACCATTGCTTATACTTGGTGTAATATAAAATCAAATATATAAATGAAATAATTTAAAATAGATAGATTTATTATATAGTATACCTATAATAATAATAATAATAGTAATAATAATAATAATATTATTATTATTATTACTATTATTTGGTTAAATAATTAAATATACAAACTAAATAAATGGTTTGATTAACTAAAAATTGAGGTATAATATTAGAGTAAATATGATATAAATATATAAAACATTAAATAAATAATTATAATATACACATTTTTAAATAAATAATTATAATAATAATATATAAACTAATATGCATTTTGAATTGTTAACGAAGTTTAATTATGAAAAATATATTTAACGCATTTTAAATATGTTAGTTATAGTTACGTTAAAAAAATTCATATATAACATACATATACATATATACACGACGAGTTTGCAAAACATTCCACAACGAGGAAACGTGAATTAAAATTTTCCTTAAATAGGCACACAAGACATCTTCTAGAAACTCTAACGATTGATACTTAACATATTCAAACGTATTCAAAATATTACAAATGTAAACAGGTCTTCAAGTGAACTTGTAGGCTTTTGTCTTTGTCGATTAGACATGTGTAACCTTAAGTGTGCTTGGAATAGTTCTCCAAGTAAGCTTTACTTTGGATATTTTACTTAGAAAATAACATTCAAGCAGACTTTAATCTTCTGATTATATCAAACTATGCTCGATATAAATCCTACGAGCAAACTTGTTCTTCTTAAATCCCTTCAACTTTTTGTGACTTAACTTATTTGAACAAGTTAAGTGTGTTGGTGACACTGTAGCTTGCTCGAGGTTGAACCTTGCTCATTGGAAATCCTTAGTAATTTCTTCAATACACTTCCTTCACGTATGATGGGACCACTGTTTATTGAACCTTGTTCGATTCACCAATATACTTGGTTTTAGCTTGTTTAAGTCAACCTTGATTGATGAAGTGTAGTTTGATCGAACTATCACTTAGAAGACTTCTAAAATATAACTTTGCTCGTAAAGCAAAATACTTTTGTTGAATAAGTTTAGGCTTGCCCGGCTTCCGTACTTTGCCATTTTTTAGGAGGTTGAAAAGATTCCAATATTCATATGTCAAAATCTTATCCCAACAATCTCCCACTAGATTGGAACAACCTCAGCCGAACCAAAACACCTGTTGGTTACTTACACTTTTTCAAAATACACGTCAAATTTATAAAGGCAAAATTACATTACTTACAGGAAAATTGCATAACAAAAATTTTGTCTCATGGACATTACAAATCAAATATAAACAAAAAAAATAAAGAGGCTTGTTATCTTCTGGAGCTTCCTTCCTCTGATCTTTCGTCATATTTAACCACATCAGCCCTTTGTTGAAATAATGAGATCTCCCTGTGGTGTGGATGCTGGGACGGTAGATTCCAACTGATTATATTACCCAGATCCTCCATGTGCAGATACTCCAAGTCTGTGTCATGTTACAGTATGCCCAAGGCTAGTCCATCTGAGTTTCTTAAGATAAATGATTGATCTTTTGGCTCAAAAACTATCTTAGAAACTCTGCCATTTTTCTGGACTTCGTAATCGGGCCTTGACATTTGCTGCCTCATGCTGATACATTCTCTCATGTTGGGCAGAGGGTCTGAGTATTTTCTTGATTTCTTGAAAGATGACTCAATTATCATTATGTCACTCATTCTCCTATTCCTCATTGTTCATTCAAATTGAAAGAGTTCCAACTTCCTCTTCTTGTTGAGGAAAGAAAATCCCTTTCTAGATTGTTCTTTTAAGTATTTTGAAAGTCCATTTCTTTGTTGACTGGAAATTTATGTCTTTCTTGAAATCATACATGTTAAGTCTTGCCAATTATTGCAGTTGTTCTTTGTTGAAATCTTGAAATTCATCTTTAAATATAATATTCTTCAATGCACCACTAGACATGATCTCCTTGATGTTCTTAGTTCTTGAGTCAAAATACAGATTCTTTGGTAGGTCCACCTCTGAAGGTGGCCTATGTTGTCTTTGAAGTGTTGACCTTGTTGTTGGAATGGGGACTCTTACAGTGGAGACCCTTGGAGTATATTATCTATTATGTCAAGGTCTTCTCACATGCCCTGTTTGTTCAAATTATCTGACAATTTGATCATTTTTCATCATGATTAGCTTTAGATAATCCCGCCCTTCTTAAGATAACGTTGTGATCATTTCCATTGTTTCTCTGTCAAGTTGCTCAGTTGGGGTAGACCTTTTCCTTTGAACTGGCCCCCCTCTTGGTCCACATTGGAAGGATAATAGTCTTCTTTTTTCTTCTTCTAGCCTCTCCTAGTGCACCTTTTTCAGTATAAAAGAGTTCCTTGTGTTGTGCCTTTCCATGGTTATCAAATACGTTTTCAGCCATTCCCTTGCTTAGCATAAGCCCTTCCAGAGTTTTGATCCTATTTTTATCTTCCCACGTCAATAAATTTTCTTTTGCACTTATTTTAGTCGGTTCCTCTTTCACTTTGATCAATTTAGGAGGAGCCTGATTTGGTTTAAAATGAGCTTTCAATTCCTCATTGTATTTTCCCAACTCAGACTCATACAAGCTTATCTTTTCCGCATAACTCAAGGTTTTAACCTTATCTCCTTAACTTGTGGCCACCATGAATCTTTCAAATAGAATTTCTTTCTTATCTGCCCATTTCTTCTTCTCCTATTCTCTTTTTATTATTTGTTTAATTTGTTCAGCAACATCAGCTTCATTTTTAATCTTTGGGATATATGCTTGAACAATGTCTCTACATCTTTCTTTGACATAAATTCAACATGCTTATAATCAACTCCATGATTTACAAGGAATACAACATTTCCTCCAAATTTTCTTAACACACTGGTTTTTCTTTCAAGTTCATCCTCAGCTCTTTTCTTCTTCTTTGATTCTTTCTTTTTTTGAATTGTAAACACCCCCAAGTTCATCATAGCTCATATGGCTTAACTATTTTTTTGAGAAGTTGTGGATCCTTAAATAAGCAAGATTCCTTTAGGTGTTCTTATTCTTCTTCTCCTTCAGCTTTCTGATCTCCTTTATCTTTTCTTCAAGGAGAGAATCCATCTCCTCATCAGTCATTATTGCCAATTTCTCAAATTCAACACCATGATATCGAGCTGATTATTATGTGATCTTCTCTTTTGATTTCATCAAGCCTGGCTTTAATATTTTCTCTGTGAGTTTGAGTCAGATCCACATGAGGAGAGTCATGCACCTCTTATTTATTTTCATCACATAATCATCAACATCATTTAGATCATTTAGAGCATCAAATTGTGGCTCATTCACTGGGTCATCAGGCCTCACAGCTTCTAGAGGTACCACATTAATTGCCCCTTCTTCTTCTTGGGTAAGGCTTCATCTGGAATCTTGTTTATTACAAATATTTTCCTCTTCCTCACATATCTTAACAAATCAGTACGCCAGCTCTTTTCATCCTTCTTTATTTCATCAATCAAGCTCTGATTCATCATTTCACTAGCCTTTTTGATCCTTTCAGCTTGAATTGTTTCTGCATCATCATAATCAACAACCAGCTGCCTATCAACATTTTTTTTCCAGGCTAACCAGTAGCAGTGGGAATGATTAATTCAGCCTCAGATGGTTTAGGTTTAGACTCAGGGGTTTTAGGTTGTTGGAATTGATAAAAAACAATGGCAAGAGAGTTGTCATCATCCTCTGCGTGTTATAACCTCAACAACCCTTCTATACCCTCTTGTTCAAGTTCACCTTTCTCTTCTTCAAGGTTATTTCTCAGCTCAAACTCTTCCATCAAAATCCTCTATTCCTCTATTTCTTTATTGGTTAAAAATCTGTTTATCATTTCAGCTTGCATCCACTCTCCTACAATCTTGTCATGCCTTTTAATTGCATACTCAGCTGATTCATCAACGAAGAGGACCTCGTCGCTAGACTCGATCTTCTTAAGTTTCAAGGGTTGCAGCAGGCCTTCATATTCAGCCACTGCCTTCCCTTTGATCCTCCTTCTTTCAACATCAATACTTTCAAGTCTGGATGGACCTACTTCCCTCACCACTGTGGGTGGGAAGTCTTCAAAGAAATTATCAATCTCATCAAATAGATCATTCAATTCATTGTCCATTTCTTTTTCCTTTTCATTCAAAATCAATGACTCAACATCTTCAAACTCTCTATATAGTATATCAAGATCTAAATCATCTTGATTTTGATCAATTTTATCTCTTTCATCATTCACAACCTCATTAGTTATAATATTTTCATTAGTTTTCTCATTTATCATCTCCTCCAAATCCTCAATATTCACATCACCTTCAATTAAATTAAGGTCAACCTCCCTCTAATCCTCATTCACCAAAATGTTCTCATTCACATTCACCTCAATGTTTTCAACATCATTCATATTCACCTCAGCAGTATCATTCAAATTGAAATCCTGAACAATATCCTCATATACAACTGCCTCATACCCTCCATCATCATCTACATCATCTCTCTCATACTCCTCATCACTACCATACAACTTTCCCAAAGATTTTAAGATATTATCATTATCAGCACTAACTACAGGTAAATTCTCCCATGTTTTGGTGCAGCTGAGGTCTTCTCAACCTCACTAACCAGGTTTTGAATTCTTAACATAGCCTATATCAGTTGGGATTCCAAATAAGAATTTTTCGTTTTCAATGCCTCATTTTCCCTTCTTAAGTCACAGTTCTCAATTAACACATTCATGTGCCTATCTAGGAGTCTCATTCTGGCATCAGGGGATGTCGATTTTATAGGTGAAATAGGAAAAGGATCAGGAATTTGAGTCTGTTGAGTGTTATGGGTTGGGCTTTCAATATGATTTTCGCTAGTGCTTGGTAAGGGGTTTATGGTTTGAATTGTAGGTGTTTGTGTATGTATAATTTGAAAAGTTGGTGTGTGTTGTTGGTCAAAGGTTTAAGAATGTGTTGGTGATAGGTAAGGTTTGTTGGGTTGGTTAAAGGTGGGATGGAATGTATTCTGCTATGTACGGTTCATTTTCAGGTTGGTCTTGGGTTTGGGTTTAGGTTTGGGTCTTGGTCTGGATTGGTGAAGTAGGAGGTGATAGGATATAAGGTTCATGAGATTGGGCATGTTGAGGTGGTGTGGGAATATATGGTTCATGGGCATGGTAATGGGGAGGTTATTGGTGTTGTGGTGAACTGGGTGGTGCAGAAACAAGGTCCTCATTATGTGTTGTCTTCCCCTGAACTTGTTCTATTACATCCTTCACAATTGTGTTCACATAATTGTCAACATTTACAATCTCCTCCTCCCTTTCAATATCTTATTCAACAACAAGATCATCACCACCACCATCATTATCATCATTAGACACAGACATGTCATCATCATCCTCACTGTCACTACTATCTCCATCACTAGTCACCCTTGGTGACTCTGGCACTTCCATAATCTCAATGTTATTGTCAATTAGCCATGGGAGAATATCATATTCCACCTCCGGATTAAAATTGTTTGTTATACCCAACTTGGTAATTCATCTATACACATTTGTGTCTTGCAGGACATGAGTAATACCCAAAGTTGGAAGATCAGGGCAAAGAATATTAAATATGATCTGTATGAATCTTGGATACATGAGAAATATGTCTTCTATCGTCTTTCTAAAGTTTACCACCAGGCCATCAAAGATATCTTTTGAAAAGTTGAAAGGCGTATGATAAGTAACAGCAACTGTAGTAGTAGCAATCTCTCTACTCATGAGGGTCCAAGTACCACTCCTTGGTGTAAAACCTTGTATGATGTGGTGTATCAGAAATCTTTTTAAAACAGAGAACATTCCCTTTTGAAACTTGTAGGTTCCCAGCCGGATCTACACGGAAGTATCTCGTAGTACGTAGGTGCGGAATCCCTACGTAAGACGATACGAGCGTAAGATGTAAACTACGTTAATACCAAACACGAACACACGTTACAATACTCAAAAGACACGTTATATTGCAACACTTAACACGTGATGTTCAAATCACAATTACACTTACTGGAAAATCATAACAATACAACCCGTAACATATGTATATATATGTTACGACAACTTCGCCTAACAGACTAGGCGAAGTTGTCAATAACTTCGCTTGTCCACAAGTTCGCTTATATCAGGCGAACTTGTGAGACAACCTATCTAAATCAAACGAAAACAAACTAACACGATTACAGACACAAACATAACACTAGATACTGAACTACTGACATCATGTACCAACAGACTCCCCCTTGGCAGTAGTTTCATATCTTTATCTTTAATCACGTGTCTGGTAATCCCAAAATCTTGTATCTCCCATCTTCAAGCATGAACTCCCTGTCTTACACAGACAGAGACAACTCTCTGGTATTTCTTGGCTTCTTCTTTCCATGCAGGAATATAGAATATCTTTTTCTCGTTCAGCACCTGCAAGTCAGCTTGAGACAAATTCACCAAGTGCATAGGATCATACACTCTCAGCACCTCTTGTTCATCTTCATCCTCCATAACCGCTTCAGCTGTTTGACTGTCGACATACCACCATTTCAGACTCTTCAAGACATCCTTGGGCATTAGTTTCATCGGTACTTCTTTCAAACACCGGATAGGCTTATATTTCATTATCATCCAAGGTTTGCCATCAGCTCGCATTCCTCTGTCTTTGTCTTCAAAAAGCTTCCCTTTATGCGGCTTTAACAACTCGAACTTTTTCTCTTTTATACTTTCTTTCCACACGATCTTTCCAATAATCCTAGCCATATTATCATCACTTCTGTTTATCAACCCCAACTTGGCTAAATCCTTCACCTCACACTCCGGCAAGGTATTCAATGATCTCAACAACCTTTTGAAGTACTGAACTCCGTCAAAACGTTTAATCACAAACAGCCTCAACTGGTCATCATACAACCAGCATATTATCCCCTTCTTTTATTCAACATACCCTTTGATATTATAACTCTTCTTAAACATAGTTGGAACCATTGGTTTCTTTGTCTTTACGAACCATTGAGCATAGCCTTCTTTCCATCTCGGCTGCTCTTCCCATTCAGTCTCATCGCTTCCCATATCTTGACCCACATTTGACTTATCAAATTCTGGAATTTCATGCTCAACATTATCCTCCACAATCTCTCCCTCTTCAACCTCACTGTCAATCACAATCTCAGCTCCTATTTTCTCAATCTCTTCAACCGGTAACACATCGTCGTCACCCACAGTATCATCATCCAACATCTCCTCATCATCCACTACCACCACATCATCACCCCCTGATCCACCTGTTGCACTAGTTGACTCCCCCTGAGATGTAGAAGTCCCAAGAGTTTGTTCAGTTCTTGGCAACTCACCACCTGCACCTTTCGATGCATTGGGATCATCGTCTTGATCATTTATCTTCTTCGTCCTCAACTCATCGCCCTTGCAGCTCGTCTCCTCCTGAGATGCTAAGAACTGTTTTAAATCATCAAAAAGTTTACCGTGCTCAATCAGGAGGGACGACTGAATTTGATTTTCTGCAACAAGGCGCTGGATAGCGTGAGTCTGGATCAGGTTGATTCTTAACTGTTCTGCCACGACCCTTTCAAGAGCTGCTATCCTGTCTGAGTCAGATAAAGTTTCATCAAAATCAAACCTCATATGAGAAGTGTCTTGAGCATACGGAGGAGGAATTCCCAAGGTAGTCGGAACATCAGAAACAGGCTGATAAGTAACCGCAGGTGGTATTGTAACAGATAACCCTGCAGTGGCAACCAGTGTCGACTCAACGAATCTTGCAACAACCTCCGATGGAGTAAGTGAAGGAGGTGGCAAGGAAACAATTTCTGGAACTGAAAACTGAAAAGTAGTGGGTGGAATGCCAAAGGAAGATTATGTAGATATCACGGGAACATCCGAGGTGATTGGTCCTGCACAGTCATGGATGTAGAGACCATAGTCATACCATATAAAGCGGGTGGAGGGAAACGAACCACCCTCGAGCTTTCACCAGCTCCCGAGCCTTCACCCGTTCTAACCCTTTTCGATCGACGAATCAAACGACCTAACTCCTCTCAAAATCAGATTCACTATCATCTGTATCTTTCTTTCTTTTTCTATGAATTCTTTTTTTGGGCGACCAGAAACTGTCTTGCTTCAGCAACATCATCAGCTAAGGAGTTAGAGTCGGTTCTTTCAGAATCAGCTACAGACGTAGCTACCATCGACACATCAACACCAGAAAACCTCTGCTACTGAGACCTGAACCTCTGCCTCAGGATCAACTCGTTCCATATCAAAGAATCCTTGGCCACCAAAAGCAGCTTCAAGGTCTACTTGTTCCTCCGTGCCACAACAGGAGCAGCAGGCAATGCTTGCTGTACCATAGGTGGTGGTTGAGAAACAACAGCCTGTTGCGGTGCCGGATCCCGAAACTCGTCTCCACGAGGAGTAACATACGTCGGGTTTATCAAATACCCAAATAACGGAGTATGCCGAGGACGAAGCTCTGGTTTACTTCGAGCACTCGACGATCTGCATTGTGCGAATATCCTCTTGCTGACACTCTCTACATATCGAATTGGACGGCGCTGAGGTAACGAAGGAGCCACATGATTCACGATCATTTGTAAGAATCTTGGATACATCAAGAATCTTTCACGAGCTACCGCACGTCTCTGACGGTCTATTTCATATGAGAAAATGCAATGATCCAACAAAAATCCCTTACGCCTCTGAGTGTCACCCAATGGACTGGTATAGCCCATTCGTAAAAATGTACCATCTCTGAATGGAGCAGTAAAGTCTGTAGGATCGTCTCTAGTTTCATTCCCGAACTGTAAGGCGACCCTTATCTGCTCAGATGAGAACTGCACCTCCTGATTGTTAATTGTGGCGCGCAGACTGGAGGCTCAACTCTACAGTCATATTCTACCGTCCTCCAGAAATCTTCAATGTTCGGTAGAGATTATGGGTAGAGTTGTTGTAATAGCGTGGAAGATGCGCGAGCGAACAAGGAATGAGATGATCTCACGAAAATCATCGATACCACTGGCATCCGGATCCAGTGTGATGTACATATTGTGACCCGGAAAGAATTGACGGTTGTTATCACCACCTTCGTCACCACCAGCACCACCGGCTCCTGCTACAGCTGCCATATCTGCATAACAAACGGTCTAAGTTAGAAAATCGTCAAAGCAAATCATAACTTCGCCTATTACCATGAGCAAAGTTAAGATAAACTTTAGTGTGCAGGCGAAGTTAGACATAGGGCGAAGTTGAGCACAACTTCGCCTATACAATAACTTCGCCTGACAACGGATTAACTTTTAAATAATATGTAAAGCACCAAGCGAAGTTAGTGATAAGGCGAAGTTAAGGATAACTTCGCCTAACCATAACTTCGCCCCTTGAACAACTTCGCCCCTTGAACAACTTCGCCCCTGATTAGTTAAAAATTAAAGCAGCAGCGTTAGTTTTAGAACAACTTCGCCTAATCTTAACTTCGCCTGAACTGAAACGGCGAGTGTTCTGACGGCCAGAAGAGGTTGTTTGGTGAAATTGATGATTGTGGACAATAAAAACATGTTACTTAAGAGATCTAGACGATCAAATTGGTTACGAACACGTCAAAAAAATTTGAAAATAGGGTGTTTAAAGGTTTGCATGAACGATGGTCCCAACCCGGACCAAAACGACATCTGATTAACGCCATTGACACGAATTATAAGTCATCCCGACCCTACACACCTTTAACACGGATTGAAATTGAGAAAAATAACAAGGTTTGATTCGAGTAAACAAGTTTGCCGAGGGTTATGTTGTCTAATAAGTTCGCTTGAAATTTGAGAATATGAAAGGTTTGACTGTGTTGACCTTTATATATGCTTGAAAAAGCTCAGGCGAAGTTATGGTTAACTTCGCTTATCCATAACTTCGCCCTATAGCAACTTCACTTGGTATTAAAATTTACACTACAGACCCTTATAAATTTGAACATTATGCAATTGTCTTTTAAAACTTCCATTAAAGATTTAAATGTTACGTTCAACGACCAAGTAACCAAGTTTTTATACCATAAAACGACATATGCAATGAAAATTTTCGAAATAAAGTACACGGGATCAAATTTCAGTCTTGACAGGGACTAGCATGTTTTAGAAAAGATCCGAACAGGATCATACTAGTTAAGTGACTGTCACATAGATCCATGTTCAGCGGTATTATGACTTAAAGAAACAGGTTGTAAGCAGGTAAACAACTTAGTATGGTTTTCATCGCTTCTGTGATACGGATTAGGTACAATTAAGCACAAAATTTAAATGGACAACACATCAGAGATTGTGATGCCTCCTATCTATTCTCAAAGCTTATTTGGCTTTCCCGAAGTCATCCCGAGTTGACCTCGACCCGTAGTATCTGATTAAACTGTAAGTACATCTTGATCTTTTAGAGTCTTCTTCCCGTTCTCTTTCTTGCCTCTTGATTGACAATTATAACACACTAGGCTTCAGAAGGCTTAACCCTTTTATTTATTTTATTTTTTATTTTTATTTTTTTTAATAATAAAGATTTACATAGCTTCAAACAGTAGACTACTGCAAGTCCCGAATCTGGATCACTGCAGGTACTTGACACACTATCTTCTCGAAAATCAGAACACTCACGGCTCGTGTATGACTGGGTAATCGCTTTTTTGCCTATCATTCGGAAAGACGTATATGGAGACATACACAACTCTGAATGAGTCTTCCCTTTAAATCGAGAATATTTAGTTAGTATCACTTCTACTTTTACGCACCATAAAAAGCTACCATAACATGCAATGACTGTTCTAGAGTCTTTTAGGCCTAATTGAAATAGTTTGTGTATCAATTTCCAAGGTTGGATCAATTTTCTTAGAAACATTGTATAGAAACTTCTTACGAAGTTGTAGACTTGAAAAATTATATCATCTCCCCAAAAGAATTTTAAATTCTATCGCCCCGATCAAGTCAAAGTCTTCAGGTAAACGGCTATCCTGAAGATCCAATGATCAAATGGACCGACCACATAAGAATATGTGTCCTTCTAACTAAGTATGAACGACTATTTTTCAGCGAAAGAATAAAAACACATCATAAACCGCCCTGGTCACTTCAGTCATCTGGTTAATGGCTATCCTCATAATCTACTGGTAGAAGTGAGGACCAAACACATCGAAGATATGTCCTTCAAACTGAAGCAACCGACATAATTCTAAGCGATAGTGACGTTTCTTTTTTCTTTTTTTTTTTTTTTTTTTTTAAGTAAAAACGAAAAATACGGTTACTCGGGATTGATCATCCCATTAAGCTCAACAAGATTTTGAAAACGAGTTCTGTCAAACGCTTTAGTAAAAGGATCAGCGAAGTTATCTAACGAAACAACCTTTTCGAGCACTATTAATTTATTCTCAGCACAATCCTGTATAAAATGATGACGAATGTCAATGTGTTTAGTTTTGCTATGTTTTACGGGATTGTTAGTTACTGAGATTGCAGCTGTGTTATCAATACAAATACGAGTTTGAGTAAAATTCAGACCGTAATCGCGCAATTGCTGTTGTATCCAAAGAACCTGGGAGCAGCAGTCTGATGCTGCCATGTACTCTGCTTCACAGGTGGAAATGGCCACTGAGGTCTGCTTCTTGCAATGCCATGACACCAATCTTCCTCCCAGAAACGGACATCCACCGGTTGTCGACTTCCTGTTCTGATTGCAACCTCCATAGTCAAATCTGTGTAAGCGATCAAATCCAAGTCTCCCCCTTTCGTGTACCACAGTCCCAGCTTAGGTCTTGCCTTTGAGATACCGCAGTATTCTCTTCACTCCCTTCATGTGAGATTCCTTTGGGCTTGCCTGAAATCTAGCACAGAGACAAACTGCAAACATAATATCAGGTCTAGATGCAGTTAAATACATTAAAGAACCTATGATTGCTCGATATTGGGAGGGGTCCACGTCTTCATCGCTGTCCGAATCAGCACCCAGTTTGTGATTGACGCAAACCGGAGTATCAAATGGAGTGCTATCCTCCATCTTGAAGCGCTTGAGAAGTCTTGGACATATTTAGTTTGATGGATGAACATCCCCATCTTTCTTCTGATCAACCTGCAATCCT
>NW_027499631.1:0-98864 GCF_021521415.1 Bidens hawaiensis | reverse complement strand
ACTCGATTAGTTGTTTTGTGCGAATATGACTATGTGTTTATTTTTATATTGGTTGGTACCTCATCCTCATTAGTATGATCATACGCCGTCAAAGTAAACCCTTATCTATGTGATTCGGTTGAAAAGACAACTTTTATTTATTATTAACTAGTTGTAGTAATGTACGATTATTGTATGGAATTGTCCTTTTATTATTTATATACTCAAAAACTGTGGTTTACCTGCTCAACTTTATGTTAACAAAAATATATATTTTCACACATGACGCAGGTAGCTTTATCGGATGATTCAAATATTGGATGTTAGATGAGACCTTAGGTTTCTTGATGAATGAAGAACACTTTTATTTTAAGTTATTTATGTTTCGAATATTTAAATGCAACGGTATTTCTTTTGAGACAATGTTTGTGCTTTTGAATCTTGATATATGAATGAATAATTTAGATATTGGCACGTGTATTCTTGCTTAGTGTCTTTTGAGCTATGATACAATCAATGTCGTGCCCCGGCATGTTCCGCCGTAGGTTGGGGTGTGACAAGAGGTCATTTTGTCAGAAACGTTAGCAAGCTTGTTCATTAAAGAGGTTGTATCTAAGCATGGAGTACCGTTATCAATCGTATCAGATAGGGAAACTTGGTTTACTTCTAGGTTTGGGAAGAAGTTCCATGAAGCTATGGGAATGAGATTGAACATCAGTACGGCGTATCATCCTCAAACAGATGGATAGTCTGAAAGGACGATCCAAACCCTTGAGGATATTCTACATGCTTGTGTATTAGACTTTGGAGGAAGTTGGGTATGATCATTTGTGTAGGTTCCCAGCCGGATCTACACGGAAGTATCTCGTACTACGTAGGTGCGGAATCCCTACGTAAGACGATATGAGCGTAGGATATAAACTATGTTAATACCGAACACGAACACACGTTACAATACCCAAAAGACACGTTGTATTGCAACCTTTCAACACGTGATGTTCAATCACAATTACACGTTCTCGAAATCTATATCTAAAACAAGCCGTAGCCAAGGCTTATAAAGCCTTCGACAACTTCGCCTAACAGACTAGGCGAAGTTGTCAATAACTTCGCTTGTCCACAAGTTCGCTTATATTAGGCGAACTTGTGAGACAACCTATACAAATCAAAACAAAACCAACTAACACGATTACAGATACTAGATACTGAACTACTGACATAATGCACCAACAATATGCAACTAGCAGAGTTCTCTTATAACAACAACTACCATTCAAGTATTGGTATGCCACCGTTCGAGATGCTTTACGGTAGACAATGTAGAACCCCTGTGTTTTGGGGAGAGATTGGTCAGAAAGAGATAGTAAGTTTAGAAGTTGTGCAAGAAACTTCTTCAAAGTTCGATCAGATCAAGGCAAGGATGAAAGCTGCTCAAGACAGACAGAAGTCGTATGCTGACAAGCGGCGACGACCGATTGAGTTTAACGTTGGTGATAATGTGATGCCCAAGGTCTCCCCTTGGAAAGGAATTATCTGTTTCAGGAAGAGAGGGAAGTTGAGTCCGAGATACATTTGACCGTTTAAGATTATGGAACGTGTGGAGGAAGTATCTTACAAGCTGGATTTGCTCGAAGAATTAGAAGGAATTCATTCAACCTTCCATGTTTCTCATCTGAGAAAATGTCTAGCCGATGACACGTCTCATGTTCCATTAATGGACATTGAGATTGATGAACAGTTGAACTATATTGAGCAACCAATCGAGATAGTTGACCGCAAGGAAAAGCAGCTTCGTCATAAAGTTATCCCATTAGTGAAAGAGATATGGAAGCATCGCAAGAGATCAGATGCTATATGGGAAGTTGAAGAAGATATGGGCAAGTTTTATCCAAATTTGTTTATGTAATAGTTAGGTTTCGGGGACGAAATCTCATAAAGGAGGGAAGACTTGTAACATCCCGTTTTTCGAGTTTGAGTTAATAAAATGAAATATGGGTTATTATGAGTCGGGCTAGTGTTGGGTTAAATGGATATGGGTTATGGACTTGGGTTATGAAGGAATGAAGGAAAGACCATGGACTTAATCCCATGATCCATAATTATATAAGTCATAATTACTCATTTAATATCATTTCACACATATTCCATACACCACCAAAAATACATACTTAAGCTCTCTCTCTCTCTAATTTCTCTCCTTTCTATAGCCGAATCAAGATAGAAAACCGATCCCGATTCAAGGTAATGATAGTATGATGTTGTATGAGCTTAAACCCGTTAGATATGGTCACGAAACGACGAGCCGACACCGTTAAACCGTTTAAGTCACGAGATCCGGGTGGAATTGGTTATAAACCGAACATAAGATGAGCTTAGGGATCACCCTAGCTCAGATCTGGATCGAACGGGGCGAAAAACGGTGAAAAAGGAGTCAAAACTCGTTTTTCCTGCGAAACCGCGTTTTTCCGGCGACGACACCGGAAAGGCGGCGCCGGAAAGTGGTACGAGGTTAAGAGGAATGTCAGAGAATGGTCTGACATTCTCTGACCTAACCCTAATTCGTTAACGGGAAGTTAACGAACTAGGGGTAATTCGCCAAGTAATTCGTTAAAGAAGTTAAAGAAAACATAGCGAACTAGCTTCAGTTCGTGTTCAATTCGTTAGGGAAAACATAACGAATCACCCTTGATTCTTTATAGTTCGTTCGTTAACGTGGATAACGAATTGGAAGGTCTAATTCGTTACAACTGATTCACTACATGCTGATTCGTCAAAGGACTAGTACGTTATAAGGTCCAATTCGTTTATTAACCAGTTCGTTAAAGGGTCCAATTCGTTACAAGAACCAGTTCGTTATGGTAGGCCAATTCGTTAAGAATAATGTAACGAACTAGAAGTTTAACATAATGACAGAACAGTCCCTGGACTTAAAGAAGAATGATATAATTACAAAATGACCCTTGGACTTTAATGATTTATGAAAGACACCTTTAAAGGATTAAAGTGTAACGATTAACTAACCGGTAATAATCCGATGAAGTAAAACCGGCTTAGATACGTAAGGTTAATTAAGTAGATGATAAGAAGAGCTAGAGCCGTATTTAATATATGATTGATTATACAGTTAGTCGTGCTCAGGTCAAGAAATGATTAACTATAAATGGTGAACGTAATCGCGTTCAGGTGAGTTTCTAGCCCACTTCCTTGTTATATTTTCGGGGCTGTGTGCATACTCGATGTGATAGTTAATACAATTACCTTAAGTGGTAAGTGTATGCGTTGTATGAATTATGTATGATGATTGCCTGACGGTGCATGAACGATCTTCAGATATTGCGAGGATCGTCAGGTGGTAGTTAAAGATATGAATGATATATATGATGTATGAGTGACGTATGTATGAAGTATGTATGATGTATGAATGATATATGTATGGTATGTAAATAGTACGTGAACGATCTTCGGATATTGCACTTGTATTTAAGGCATGTATGTAAAGGACAGGTATGTTACAATAGTACAATATAAAGGGACCAGACCCTAATAATATCTGTGAGGATAGGGACCAGGCCATAATAATATCTGTGAGGATAGGGACCAGACCGTAATAATATCTGTGAGGATAGGGACCAGACCCTTATAATATCTGTGATGGTAGGGACCAGACCCTAATAATATCTGTGATGTTGGGGACCAGGCCCTATTAATATTTGTGAGGTTATAGGCAGAAGGCTCTTTAAATAGTACGGATAGTTATGTATATAAAGTAAAGTATGAACAGTGTACACACCTTTGGGCACGTGTGCAAGTATGAGAACAGACTGTATGTTATATAATTAACTAGAACTCACTCAGCGTGGTTGACTTTAGTATGCACCCAGGTGAGTAGATTGAGGCAACTTGCATAAGGGGAAGCACATGGCATGAACTTGAAGAAGTTGGCATCAAGAAATGTTATGTTATTTTAAAGACAATATTTTATGTTTAAATGTTTTGAATGCCCTTTAAGACAAGAATGGATGGTTATGTAATATAATGTTTTGAATGTTTGATATTCCGCGAATGTTTTCATTAACTTTGATATTATGAACTGTGTTTATGAGTAAATCCAACGTCCAAAGTAGGGCACCGGTAACGGAGTCTTACACTTTTGCTCTTGAAATCTCAAAATAAAAACAAAAATAGAGTAGTATATGTATATTGAGGTGTCAACAACATTTGGTGATAAATGAGGGTTTAGGTAGGTTTTAAGGCCCTTAAATATTTCTTAAGGCATATAGACTCCAGACTCAATTTTCCTTTAATTCCACTTTAAATTGCTAGGTGCATGTTTATTATTTTAGATATATGCACAATCCAATACATGACATTCTTATAAGTTAAACCAAAATAGCTTATTATTATTATTATTATTATTATTATCTACAAGAAACCCGGAAGTTACAAGCGTCCTCGAAATCAATCTTTAACAATATCAAATCAGATACTATAATTGATCTCTTAGACCATTTCAAATCAACACCTTCATACTAAAAATATTCCGGTGTTGCCCCTAACGAATTTTACATTTTGACCCATTTGCAATATATGACCATTTTGTATAAAATCCACCCTTTAATCAAAATTTGTAAATTATATCAAAAATGCCCTTTGCTACATTATGCTAATTTAAAAATCTTTGAAAGATATCCATAATACCCTTTTTATATAAGATTGTCCCACGTCTTAAATGTTAACCTAAAAGTCTAAAACCATGAATAATTTTATTTATTGACTTACCAAAAGTAAATTGGTATGGACTTTACCTTTCATATAACCACCAAAAATAATCATTTTTATATTGTGGCTATTTTTTTTAAAATGACTAAGGTTCCCCCCCCCCCCCCCCCCCTAAAATGACTCATTTTAAACCTATCATTACAAAATATATAGATAATAAAAACGTGAAATTTTTTTTACCAAAAAGCATTCGAATAAGAACACTTTAAAAGATCCATGTCATATGTTATTTTTAACTTCGTATTGTTTACATACACGTGTATATGTTATGCATAGAAAAACTATCAATATCACAACTAAGATCCTTAAGGAAATGTTTTGTGTAGTTACTTGAAGACTTTTGTATAGTGTCCCGTAGAGCACCTGAAAAACAATTACCAAAAAGCTATTTGTTAGAAAAAAACAATTATTCTACTTTTCAAAAAAAAAAAGACACCTAATAACTCGAGCCAAAAATGTTTTGAATGATATCTTATTATAAACAGAAAATGAATCAAAATGAGTTGCACTAAATAACAAAGAACATAAAGAACCACATGTAGCCCTTAGGTCAATAATATAATGTCTTTTGCCTGGAAGGTTCTAATATTGTGCATAATGCACATCATGCCAAATAGATTATAATACCAACTACCAATACAATTAGCTAATTCACAAAGCAGTTTGCTTGACTTAAAATTAGCTACGTGTGTATAAATTATGAAACATAAAATGTCCTTTGACTGCCAAATTCAAAGTTAAGGTATGCAGTTTTGATATATATTTAGATGTAAAATAGAAACATGTAATGTAAGACTGAGGTGGTTACATTTGTTGTCAACACGGAATATGGTAAAATACCTTGCGATAATTTTCATCCAAGATACTGACTTCAGGGGTGATTTCAAACACAATAATGTCAATCATTTCATTCATCCTTATAAAAAACTGCATCAGTCGGGATTTGTTTCTCAAAACCGAGTATGCGAATTCGACTTTTTGGGTAGTCATTTCATAGTTCACTTGGATTTCCATCATACTTGCTTTCTTTTGCTTCAATCCCTTCTTTTTCCTTATCTGCATAAAAGTAAACAAACCATTTGATAGGCCATGACTCGAATCTACCACACGTTTAATTTTGGGCAACTTCTAATATTGTTTCATAGATATAAATATTTTTTCAAAGTTTTAAAACAAAATACCCTTAAAAAGAAGAATATGAAATATGATTGATATTCAGTAATTATTCAATAAAAAACTGTATAACTGTCGTATTTAGGTTCTTCAGTTTTAACTATAAAACAAATTTCACAATGATATAACCATACTAAAACTTGAGTGGCTTTGGCTTTGTCAATTAAAAAAGATAAATGCATAAGTTGGTTTGTGGCTCAAATAGAACAACAAAGTTGGGTATTGGGTTCTTTAAAAACATCAGGATTGTTTTGTTTTTTTTTTTTCGTTTTTAACAATAAGCTCTGTTCAGTTTCGATTGATCATAAAGCTTGAAAATTTGGGACGAAAAGAAAAAACTAAAACCCAAATTATGGATATGAATATGAAATACTGAGTCTAATTTTTTTTTTGTTAACCACATAAAATCAGTTTTTTTTAGTTCAGATCGGTTGGTTTTTTATTGATAACAATACTGAAAATAAACCAAAAATTTAGTTTTTTTTTAATAAACCGTATTGCAAAATTATTTTTTTTAATATTAAAAAATATATAATTTTTTAATAAACCAAAAATTATTGAAATATACTGAAATCACACTCACCCATTGAGACATCCACATCGGTCACCAACTTCTCTTCTTTGATTCCTCATAGCATCAATCAATCAATCAATCAATCATACCCAGTAAAATCCCCACCGACAGCAGAGCTATAGGTAGGGTCTGGGGAGGGTGGGATGTAGGCACACCATACTTCTATCCAAAGGAATAAAGAGATGGCTTCCAGAGAGACCCTCGGCTCTAAGAACATGTGTATGAAGCAAAAGAAGGAAATCAAAGTTTAACAGTTATATAAAAAACTACTACTAATTATAATAATATTAATAATAAGGTCACAGTTTAACCGCAATATAAAAGCTAATAATAATAATAATAAAATATGTAAGGGAAATACCATTATGGTATGTGACCTAAATAAGTTAAGTCTAAGCCCTAAGGTATTCAATTCTTTCTAAAAATCCTTAACTTTAATTCTACTTCTCCACGAATTCCTATCCTCAACCATGTCCTCGGAGAGGTTTAGGTCTATCAAATCATGCCTAATCCTCTCATCCCAAGTCAATTTCGGTCGTCCTCTACCCCTCTTCCCCTCTATAGTAATGTTTTCTACGGATCTAACAGGATTCGTCGTCTGTCTTCTCTTTACATGTCCAAACCATCTCAATCTCCACTCTCTTATCTTGTCTGCTATGTTCGCCACCCCTAATCTCTCGCGAAGCACAACGTTTCTTATTCTGTCTAGCTTTGTGTGCCCACACATCCAACGTAGCATTCTCATTTCTGCTACCTCCATCTTCCGCACTTGTGCCTTCTTAATGGCCCAACAATCTGTTCCATATAGCATTGCAGGTCTAACTGCCACCCTATAGAATTTTCCCTTCAGATTAGTCGGGAAACTCTTGTCGCATAATATACCTCTTGTCGCATAATATACCTCTTGTCGCATAAAATCGGATTAGTCGGGAAACTCTTGTCGCATAATATACCTTTTGTCGGAATCCTCATAGCAGCATTCCGAAAAGGACTTCTATCATCCATATTTAATTGTTGCGGCTGCTGCTCTTGACTTTCCTCGATCAAACTTAAAACTACACAAATTCCATAAATGCCCATAGATATTACCTTGACTTGGATATTCAGATTTTTTTAACAAAAGTATATTTTATTTTCTTACAAAAATAGTATACCAAGTACAGATTGAGATAATTCTTATGGTCTAGAATTTATTATCTTTATGCACTCATCTTCCACCTTTATTATAATAGTGTTTCAATTCACCATCTAAAAACAGCTCCTGCATATAAGCGACATGAAGAGACCGTTTAATTACAAGAAACCTTAAACCTACATCAACTTTTAATATTATTATGTACATTTAGTTCGGTTCAGTTTTTTGGGTTTTCTGTTTTGGTTTGTGTTCGATCATTTGTTCGGCTAAAGTTAAACAAATGAACACAAACACGCGTCATTCGTGTTCATTGGTTGTTTACAAATTTAAAGATAAAATAAGAAAATACATTACTTATAAAACTCATTGGCGTCTTCTCGTTCAACTCCCTTAAGCACGAACGAGTCACAACAAAGTTTACACGGTTCCGAAACCACGTTAATTAGTGAAATCCGATTATTTTAACTACAAATATCAAATGTCAGATTTTAATTTTAAGTAAAATAATACTAAATTAGTAATCCTGTTTGTGCTGCAAAAAGAACATGATTTTTATCCCGTCTTGAAGACAAACGCTCTTCTAGTCCTCTACTTGTATTGACACATGTCAAACATCACTTAGGCACATTTTTACACATAAATAAAAAATAATAAAGTAAAAGGAAATAAAGAATAACCCTCCATTGAGCGGTAGATTATCCTATGAGAATAGTCTTGTTTACAATAGCGGTCCCCGGACCATAGATTGTTACCTGATAAACTTCACACCTTACCCGACTAATCTGCAATATGTTGAAATTAAATAAACTATATAAACCAAATGAAAAGTAAGTGTAATTCAATAAACCATGATTAATATATTTGATGTACCTGGAGCATGCAAATTCATAATCCTGTTCACTATATGCCTGCAAGTAAAAAATCGAATAATCATATTACCATATTACTATGTTAGCCCCTTGTCTAAACACAAGGTTAAATACATAATTTATAATGTGTTCATGGCTTCATGCTCATTAGCATCTAACAAATATGCGACATTTAAACCTTAAAGTTCAAATAGTTTAGTGAATCCCCTCAACAGACAAGCCACTTGTTAATAACGTCGAAAACCCAACCTGTCGAGCATAGATGTTTAAAGATTCATAATTTAATACTTTATTTTTAATAATATTACAGGATTGATCAACTTATACTTATATTATAGTTTTAATGTTAATACGTTTTCAAAATGAATAAATAAATAGTGGTATCCCGTACATAAACGTTCGTGTTGCATATAACTATTTGTTATTCGTGGTCCATATATATATATATATATATATATGCCATTCTGTTATTTACTTTCATTTCTTTTTTGCTTATTTGTCTAAATGGGTAAAAAAAGAATACCATCTCATCTTGTAAAATCATTTCTATGGACCAATTATCTCCGGGTTTATTGTTGTCCTTCAAACGTCATAGTCTTAGTATACGAATCTTCTGGATACAGTCGTTGTTAGTCACATCCAAGTTGTTGAACATCGTAATGTTTGATGGTTCCATGTAGTTGTGTCAGAAACAATCAAATTAAAGCAACGATTAAACATTCAATAATTAATATTTATACTTTGAACGAAACAAATAAAATAAAAAATAGAGATATATAAAAGTATGAACAAAATTATAAACCTTGAAAATGATACAAATAAGAATTTTGAATAAGGAAGTGAGAAGGTGTGAGAATTTGTGTCTTCGGATTATAGTATATATAGATAAGTAAATAGAATGTGTTTGAAAGTTTGAATTGTTCCATAAGAAGGAAAGGTCTAAGTATAATAAATTTAGAGAATACAATTAGGGACTTTTGAATAACCAAACAATAATAACTCATCACTCATATCAATTAAATTATAATTGATGTTTACTTATATTGGTAGTAATAAATATAGTAAATTTAGAGAATGTAATTAGGGATTTTTCTATAACCGAAGAATAATAAGTCATATCAATTAAATTATAATTGATGTTTATAAAATTAGACACATTAAGTTGACTTTGAATTTAAATTTAAATCCGTAATAAGTTGTGAGGTTGTAATAATGATATGAATCAATACAAATCAATCACAATACATCTAAAAATAAACCAAAGTACGATCAATTCAAAATTAAATTGTAATAAGTGTTTAGGATCTTTTATATTCAATCCTATAGATGCAATTTCAATTAAACATTATACATTAAATTAAAGACTAAACATACACTATACATTAAACACTAAATTAAAAATATAGTATAAAACATTATTCGAAAACATTAAACATATATTTAAACATACTAACCTAAGTTACTAATCTAAAATACAAATAAAAAAAATTTAACGTATATTGTAATTGAAATTTGGAATCAATTAAACATAGGAATTAAACGTAGCAATCGATATGAAACATATCAATTAACAACTAAACATTAAACATTAAATTAAACACACTAACCTAAATTCAATCAATCAAGCCCTGTATATCCCACCGCATAGCACGCTATTGGTAGGGTCAGGGAAGGGTGAGATGTAGGCAAGGCTTTCCTCTATCTATGAGAATAGAGAGGCTGCTTCCAGAGAGACCCCCGGCTCATAAAGCTACATACAGGTAAACAGAGTAAACATACATCCTACAAGCAAAGACACTTAGCAATATATAAATAACAAACTACCAAATAACAAGGAATCTGTAACCTACTAAGAAGAGGGCTTAGGAAGCAAAAAGCAGCATCAAACAAAATATATACATAAACAACAAGGGGCCAGGCTAGCCAACTAGACCCTAAATACAAAGTTAAGCTAACTAGGTACCTTCCCCTAGAAGTCGCTAACCTTAATCCTATGTCTCCACGAATCTCTATCCAGGACCATGTCCTCAAAGAGGTGCAACTCTGTCAAGTCATGTCTAATTCTCTCATCCCAAGTCAATTTAGGCCTGCCTCTACTCCTCTTTCCTTCCATGATGAAGGTTTCCATTACTCTAACTGGCGCTGTTGTCGGTCTCCTCTTCACATGCCCAAACCATCTCAATCTCCCTTCCCTTATTTTCTCTGATATGCTAACTATTCCTAACCTTTCCCTAAAGACCTCATTTCTAATCCTATCTAATCTAGTGTGTCCGCACATTCCACCTCAATATCCTCATCTCTGCTACCTCCATCTTGCGCGCATGTGTCTTCTTGATGGCCCTACAGTCTGTTCCATACAACATTGCAGGTCTAACTACGACTCTATAATTAGTAATCTAAAATAATAAATCGTTTAACCATACAAACCTGATGGTTTAGTGACCTGAAAAAACGTTGATTGACGGGGAAAACAGTCATGGATGTGAAGACATGAGTAACAGTATACTTCCAGATGCTGAGCAGGTACATCGTTATGGATCTACTGAAATCAATTGTCGGATCTAATCAAATCAATCCTTGTCTTCAAATAATGAAGCCTTACTTTACCATCGATCATACTAATTTAGGCAAACTCCAAGGTCGATTAAAATAACTAAATCATCATCAGATCTAATTAAATCATCATCGAATCGATGTAAAATAATGGCAAAGTGAAAGAGGGATTTGGGTGATTAAGTTAAAGAGAATTGAATATTTGACGACTCATACGGAAACCTCGTATTGTAATATAGGTATATTGGAATTGTAATTATATTCTTATTCTTAAACTTAAATGGTTACATTAATTATTGGTAATTGAATTTCTTTTTGATTTATTTAATTGTTATGAAAGTTAGAGAAATATAGGATATATTTGAAAACAAAGAGAATAAACCAATAGAGAAGGGCCATGTGGACCCAATCTCAATTGTTTTAATAGTATAGTAGAATTATGCATTTTCACTTTTACATTGGAGTCCCATCCTCATACCTCATACATCAAATTATATGGGATTACAAAGGAAAACCCCATATTCGGACGCTCAATATACCTGATGAAACTTCAAAACATTCCATTTATTCCGATGACGATGGGTTTGATGTGTGTCTAACGATGCTCTCACAACTAAGCTTTAAATTTATTAAACGAAATTCCTAAAGAAGCCACACAAAACAGCAAGTGTATAGATCACTAATAGTATAGCACTAAGGAAGTCCGAGTATCGAACACAAGGACACTTGAAAACGTATATGATACCTAACCCTAACCAAGACTCACCTAATAATATTTAAATGATTTTTAATATAATTAACTACTTAACCTAGCTTACTTTAACTAAATTAGTTAACTAAACTTAACTTAATTAAATGAAACTCTTGACGAAACTTGGAAACTTTACTGCAGTCGGAAAAAACGTTCTACCTAGGTAAGAATCATATTGAAGGTATAATAAGATAATGGATTGAAGACTCTCACGACACCGGTTCTAAAGGATGACACAACTAAGGTTCGCTCAAGAAGGCTAGATCACCTCTCAGTCTCACTAACAAACTCTAACTTACACTTAGTTGATTTTAAGAACAAACCGGGAAACGAGTTGTTAAAGTGCTCTAATGTCGACTCTCCTCTCGGTCTCACCGACACACTACCCAAAAGGAGACGAATCCTAAGCAACCAAGGATAGAGGAACAATTCAGCTTAACTTAAACTAGATCAACTAATCGCTCAAAAACCCAAACCCGACAAGAACAAAAACCCGCTCTCGCTCGATCTTAATTCTAACAAGTAAAAGTAATGAGACGAGTTTACTTCTTATCACCTCTCGGTCTCTAAGAATGTGTTTCACAACTGATTTTATCTAATTAATTTACCCACTTATCCCTACGGTTGATCACCCCGCAAACAATCTCTAGACACAAAGTAAAGAGTTCAAACAAGCAAAAATCAATCAAAACCTATTCAATTAATCAAAGCAAGAGGTATATGAGTATAACTAATAAATTCACAGCCACTAAACACAACCTAATTCAATGTTAAACCAAACTTTTCATTAACAATTCAAGCCATGATAATCAATAATCCATAAAACTCATTAAAACCTAACAATATTCATCTAACCTAGGTAGAACTAACACGTTTAGCCAATCATAATCAATGAACAATAGATGAAATAGATGTAAATGATAAACATGTTCATATAAATCTGATTACAAAAGGTTTGAATGCTTAAAAACCAAAAACGAACTCACAAACGTTAAAATAGTCAAAATCAACAACCGAAGGATAAAAGATGTAACCGTAAGCTTGTCCTCCTTGGTTTCTCCTCTAGAGCAGGTGTGGGATGGCTGGAAACTTGAATAAAAATCATTCATAGGCTTTTAGGGTTTATATATATGTTTAATCACCTCCTTCCTAATATAAAATAGGTTAAAACAAGCCCACTAGGCCCACTAGAAGACAAAATAGACGTGGTAGCTGATTCTTGAACATTCTTGGCAGCCTTGGGACATGTTGGAATCTACCACATGCTTCTTGAATGGTATGACCTGGTCGCGTAGCTCGAACATGACATTTTCTGACGTTTTTTCGACTTTTAGCTCGTTTATCTTCGTTTTTGCGTACCGGCTTCATCCGATCTCCGTTTAGCTGATTCTTTTTCCATTTGACTTTCTAGCTCTCTTCAACATGGGACCTATCACATACACAAAGAAGTAATTTAATGCAAGAATAACAAAATAATCGTTAACGTTTTACGCATAAAACAACCCAAAAACGGGATAAAAACGCTATGTGTTTTACAACACATCAAATATCCCCACACTTGAACCTTTTTCGTCCCTGAAAAAGAAATCTACACAAGATCATAACCAAATGAAAAACAACAAACTCCCCGATTATTTAACATTACTAAAGCACAAGAAACAACTCGTCATATTGACCGCGATTGCCGATAATGTTGTCCACTTAAACCCAGCCACCAGCTAATCAAGCCCCCCTTTTGCATTAAACTTTTTATGTCCAAAAATTAAGGCTACACCTACCCCATCTCAGACAAAGAGAGCTAGAAAAACTAGAGTCGAAGCAAACTGGTTCGACAAATCACCATAAGCCAAGGACTCGTTGATAGTACTTATTAGATGCACTCGGTGAAATTTTTGATGGATGAATGGTCATGTGGAGGTCATACGAGCTATTCCTAAATATTATTGGACTTTTTCCTATATATTCCCTAAAAAAATATTTATTGACTAAAAACCTTCGAGCCCCAATAGTGTATCCTCAGAGTCACTATCCCCTTGGTAACACGTAAACTCTAAGTCCCGTCTAGTATGTGCATCTTTGGCCTCTTTTACTAACTTTAAAGAATGCTTCTTTGGCATTTTGCAATACATAACTTTCTTCACAAGCATTTTGCTTTTCTTGAATAACTTTTGAGAATACACAAACATAACTTTCAATACATACTTTTTTTTTCTTTCTTTTTTTTTCAATCTTTTATATCACCCTAAAATATATAACTATTTCTAAGCTCGTAGAAAGATGGACATGTGGTGTGTGCTGGTTTTGAGTGCATCTAAGTGTAACCATCTCAAAGTTTTCAGATTATGGTAATCCTCCCTAAGCATCGAAATTCGGTTTCACCGTTTTTCAGATTATTTTATATATAAAAACTGCTAAAGAGGACTATCAAAACTAGTTGGGCCTACCGACACATCCCAAATCAGATATGCAAATCATCCCTTCTTTTATTATTATATTATATATTTTTCAAAAGTTCCGAGAGTTCGTTAACACAACGGTAATAATATCATTTCCTGCATAACGTAGAAGAAAAACAATTTTCAAGGGACATTTTTCTTTAAATTTTTTACTTTAAATATTAACTCTCAAGATTTTCAATATTCTTTTATTTTTCTTAAAATGAAAACGTCAGTTCCCCATCCCCACACTTAAATTTCACATTGCCCTCAATGTGAGACAAGGAAAAGACAAAACTAAACATAAAGAAAAATAAAGTGGAACAGACTCCCCTGGTATATGTGATCTGCAAGTGTGCGGTGAATCATGTTCCTCGCCCTCCTATTCGAACGCAAGCTTAAAACTCCAGTGCTCTCTATCAAGCTATCACTAACGAACGAAAGCGGCAATCCTTAAGCATATTGCATCCCCACACTTGTTTAAAACTCCAGCTCATCAACAGTCATCAACCAACCAAGGAATAACCTGCAAGTAAGATAAGAAACACCTGGCAAAACTCGGAAATAAAAATAAAAATGAAAATAAAATAATAAGGAAAGATATTACCGGGTTGCCTCCCGGGAAGCGCTAAGTTTATTGAATAGTATTCAGCCGGACTCGCTCCCGAAACCTCAATCAGGAGGCTTCTCCTTTATCCTCTTCCCATCGACGATCCTCAACACTCTCCTATTACAATTAGTCGGGAAGAAACCAATTGTACAACTCTCATGGGCCCGACCATATGAATTAAACTCGGCCCACCAACTCTTGAATTCCCTCAAAAATGGTTCAATGAAGTGAAATGGGGAAGTCAATCTCTTCATCACACTACGATTTCTTCGCCCAGAAATCCTCCTTCTAATTCTTTTAGCCAAATTTTTAAACCTTAACACGTCCCGAATGGAGATTGAGTACGGTTCGTGTTTTGGTTTTTCACAATCGAGGTGAAGTGTCGGAAGGACCAAATCACTAACTACTTCATGGCTCTCCTTACAAAGCTCCTTCTCGATCCCCACACTTGGCTCGTTATATATTAAATCTTCAAGCAGCTTTAGATCACCAAGTGGGTCAAACTCACCTTCATCCGTAGTGGCACAGTCCATCAACTCTTCACCAAACTCATCCTTAAATTCTTCCTCCCAAGAGGGAACATACTCCTCTACTCTCTGCTCCTCCATTCCGGTATCTTCAATCTCACTCAGGGTTTCAAACAAAGGTGGATTCAAAGGTGGAATATACTCCAAATCATTTCTAATGGCGAACAATACATCGTCCATTATTGATTCCAATTCTGGGGTTGGCTCTAATATATTTCCCGATAAGTCTTTATACCCTAAGAAGTTCCCCATTTGATCATATGCAAATTGGTATGGAGGAGGCTTTGCCACAAGTGATTCCCATGTAGCTTTCCATGCTTCGACTTCTATATTTCTCCTCTCATAAGCATCATGCACCCAGTGATCTCCGCCACACACTTTGCACCATGGCGTTCCAATGTGTCGTCCGAACATATTTCCTTTAAAGAACACTCAAAAGAAAAGGATCACGGGCACCAGATAAAAATAGAATAAAATACTAAAAATAAAATTAAACTAATTAAAATAACTAATCTAATCTAAATATACGAAAATACAATAGGTAAATCCCAACTCGGGTCGTTCTCAATACGCCTCTAACCGTGTCCCGGCAACGGCGCCAAAAACTTGATGTGTGTCTAACGATGCTCTCACAACTAAGCTTTAAATTTATTAAACGAAAATCCTAAAGAAGCCACACAAAACCGGCAAGTGTACCGATCACTAATAGTATAGCACTAAGGAAGTCCGAGTATCGAACACAAGGACACTTGAAAACGTATATGATACCTAACCCTAACTAAGACTCACCTAATAATATTTAAATGATTTTTAATATAATTAACTACTTAACCTAGCTTACTTTAACTAAATTAGTTAACTAAACTTAACTTAATTAAATGAAACTCTTGACGAAACTTGGAAACTTTACTGCAGTCGGAAAAAACGTCTACCTAGGTAAGAATCATATTGAAGGTATAATAAGATAATGGATTGAAGACACTCACGACACCGGTTCTAAAGGATGACACAACTAAGATTCGCTCAAGAAGGCTAGATCACCTCTCAGTCTCACTAACAAACTCTAACTTACACTTAGTTGATTTTAAGAACAAACCGGGAAACGAATTGTTAAAGTGCTCTAATGTCGACTCTCCTCTCGGTATCACCGACACACTACCCTAATGGAGACGAATGCTACGCAACCAAGGATAGAGGAACAATTCAGCTTAACTTAAACTAGATCAACTAATCACTCAAAAACCCAAACCCGACAAGAACAAAACCCGCTCTCGCGCGATCTTAATTCTAACAAGTAAAAGTAATGAGACGAGTTTACTTCTTATCACCTCTCGGTCTCTAAGAAGGTGTTTCACAACTGATTTTATCTAATTAATTTACCCACTTATCCCTACGGTTGATCACCCCGCAAACAATCTCTAGACACAAAGTAAAGAGTTCAAACAAGCAAAAATCAATTAAAACCTATTCAATTAATCAAAGCAAGAGGTATATGAGTATAACTAATAAATTCACAGCCACTAAACACAACCTAATTCAATGTTAAACCAAACTTTTCATTAACAATTCAAGCCATGTTGATCAACAATCCATAAAACTCATTAAAACCTAACAATATTCATCTAACCTAGGTAGAACTAACACGTTTAGCCAATCATAATCAATGAAAAATAGATGAAATAGATATAAATGATAAACATGTTCATATAAATCTGATTACAAAAGGTTTGAATGCTTAAAAACTAAAAACGAACTCACAAACGTTAAAATAGTCAAAACCAACAACCGAAGGATAAAAGATGTAACCGTAAGCTTGTCCTCCTTGGTTTCTCCTCTAGAGCAGGTGTGGGATGGCTGGAAACTTTAATAAAAATCGTTCATAGGCTTTTAGGGTTTATATATATGTTTAATCACCTCCTTCCTAATATAAAATAGGTTAAAACAAGCCCACTAGGCCCACTAGAAGACAAAATAGACGTGGTAGCTAATTCTTGAACATTCTTGGCAGCCTTGGGACATGTTGGAATCTACCACATGCTTCTTGAATGGTATGACCTGGTCGCGTAGCTCGAACATGACATTTTCTGACGTTTTTCGACTTTTAGATCGTTTATCTTCGTTTTTGCGTACCGGCTTCATCCGAGCTCCGTTTTAGCTGATTCTTTTTCCATTTGACTCGTTTTCTCGCTCTCTTCAACATGGGACCTATCACATACACAAACAAGTAATTTAATGCAAGAATAACAAAATAATCGTTAACGTTTTACGCATAAAACAACCCAAAAACGGGATAAAAACGCTATGTGTTTTACAACACATCAGTGTTCCTCAATAATATTGTCGGTAGGGCCACAGGAAAGAATAGGGACAAGGGGTTTTAGTTAGAGTACATTTAGGCTAAGGGTAGTGGAGCTTAATCTACCTCCAAATGATCCAACATATTTTTAACACGTAGGCGTTGACGTGACACAATATCAAGCCCCTGGATCAAGCCCAGAGGGTGTAGTAAGGCTTGATTGATCCACCCCCAAGGTTTTAAGCAGCAACTTTAATCAAGCCTCGTGGACTGGCTCGCCCCGGCCAACCGCGCCCCCCGTTCACGCAAAGGTGGTAGTGGTGTGCGCGGCTGCCACGTCGTCCGCGCCCCACTACCCTCAGCCTTATTGGTGACTAATATTATAAAAGAAAAAACGGCAAAAGACGTCCTTTATGTTTTAACATTTTTTCAATGGAAGTTCTTTAGCCAAACAAATAGCAGAAATCGTACTTCATGTTTCAAATTCATTTCTCGTTAAGTCTTTTAATGATAACCTAGTTACATTTTTCGGTTAAATTTAATCATGTGCAAGGCACATGAAGGTATATCCGTCATTTCACCATTTTTTATTAAAAATATCAATAACATATTTATATCCTTTTTAATAAATTATAATACTCCTATATAGGATATATATATATATATATATATATATATATTAAATTATACTGTAAGTATATAATGTTATTAAAACACTAACACCACCACCACCACCGTTTCAGATGAACAACCTCAACAATCAACACCACCGTTTCAGAAGAACGGCCCCAACACGTCATACGAACAACGAACGAATGTCAAAACGACCAACACCGATCTAAAAAAAAACATCTCTGCCCAAATTATGACAATCCTCTCCGCCGCTGACCGCCGTCTCAGACGAACGACCACCACTGGTCTAAGAAGAATGCCACGACGACCACCACTGATTTGAACAAAAACCCTCTTTCTACCCAAAATTTTTCAATCTTTTCCACCGTTGGCTGGGTTTCGAGGTTTAGATGGATTTGAGATTGACTTCATTCAAATTGAAAGCCCAGGTTTAGATGAAGCCGAATCTAAGTTGGATCTTTGCAGTGGGGAAACCTAAGTCACTGTCGCCGCACCTGGTTGGATCCTTGCCATCACGACGACAAGGAGGTCAGGTTGCAGGTATTGGATAGATGGTGGAGACACGATGGTTGCTGGCAGCTATGTCAAAGGTAGGTGACGGTGGTGAAGGTGGGAAAGGGAGAGGGAGATACACACACACACACACACACACACACAAAAATTTTATTATTTAGTTATAATTATTATATAATTTTTAAAATTACAAAACTATTTCATGTGCCTTACACATGATTAGATTTAACGAAAAAAATATAACTGGGTTACGAATAAAGGACTTAAAGTGAAAGGGATTTGAAACATGAAGTATGCTTTATGCTATTTGTTTAGCTAAAGGACGTTAATTGAAAAAAAGTTTAAACATAAAGGACGTCTTTTGCCATTATGTCTTTACAAAAACTGAAAACCATAGAGTATGGTAAATAATAATAAGAAAAAAACTTTACCAGTTTTTCATTAAATTAAAATACACAAAGCGTTATTTAAAATAACTTTATTGAAAATTGGTTTTGATTATAAAATTATGTAGTTTTGATTTTTTTTTTTAAGTTGGAGTTGTATTCTAAATAGTTCAAACCAGCCGGTATTATCACTGATTCTAAGCCAACATAGTACGATATAAGAGCCGATTTTAAAGCATCGATTAAAAGTCTTTTTTTTATAACAACCTTGTATTCTAGTATTTGTTAGGGGTGTGCAAGAAACCGAAAAAACAAATCCGAAACCAAAAAACTGAAAAATCCAAACCGAAAAACTTAAGCGAAATAAAAACCGACAATTTGGTTTTATGTTTTTCTAGAAACAGAACTAACGGTTCGGTTTTGGTTTTGCATGTTATAAAAACCAAACCGAATCGAATTCCTATCTTTTTTATATTTTATATTAAGTAGTTTATAAGAATTTAATAAACATGTAACTCAAATATATAATTTTTCAAATGTATAATAGTCTATTATTTTACAATTAATAAAATTATTTATACCTAAATTCATTATTTTTTGCCAACTTTTTTTCGGCCTAAAATTTTCAAGCTTAAATGGCAAAAAGCGAAAAAACATAAACCGAAACGAAACCTAAAAGAAAACCGAAAAACCGAAACTAAACGTTTCAAAAACTCTAAAAACCAAATTTTTGGTTTGGTTTTAAGCGAAAACTATACCGAATCTCACCACGCACACCCCTAGTATTAGTTGATACGTTTCTTCTACACATATCGATAGATTTCAGCCTCTAAGTGGATGGCAAGATAATAATATAGTTTGAATATATAATTTTTTTTTTTTGAAAAATTACATATAAAATTCCAAACTGATTAATCGCTAGTCGGTACCTCACAACCGGACTAGTGCTTAGCGTGCTTTACAACATTAATATAGAGATGTTATACTTCAATTTTTTTTAAATCTATAATGAAACTATTTATTTAAAACATATAAACACAAACCGAGCTACATCTGGATAATGGGTAAGTTGCGCCGTTATTCCCTTTTGAATTGCAAAGCCTATTATACTAAATATCAATCGTTCCTAGGGCTCTGCGAGTGACTGTGGACCACATTCTGCACCCGCTCCAAAAAGCGAACCGCCTTGGGAGCTAGGGAGCCAAATGTGTCGAAGGCAAATAGAATGAACACATGTTGATTCTACAAACACGCTGTCACATGGTTAGCAACATTCATAGATTCCGTCCTCAAAACCACCTATACATCTACGTTAGATGTTAGATGTCTTGTGTCGCCTTAATTTTATATAACGAATCTCCTCACATGCAATAGATTCCAAACTCTTTTCAACTTAATAATTTTTAAAGATAAACTGAAAAGCTGGTTTGTTTTTCATACAGCTACGTTGATTTATTATCTTCAACTTAATAATTTTTAAAAATAAAATGAAAAGCTGGTTTGTTTTTCATACAGCTACGTTGATGTATTATGTTGCTTTCACTTTAGACCATGTGTAATCATAAAGCTCTATTACCAGGGGTTATGCGTTATGTGACGCCCAGTCAGAGTTATGGTTTTGTACAAAAACAGGCTGTAGTCATAACTCTCCACTACTAGGGGTTATGCGCCACGTGGCGCCCGATCATTATTAATTTTATTTGTTTTTTTAAATACTAAATCATTTAAATAAATTAACATAAAATTAAAAATTACATTAAACTTCCAAATAAAAAATACATTAAACTAAATTAAAAAAAAATACATCAAACTAAAATAAAAAAACATAAATAATACTAATAAAACTAAAACTCATTTATATTTTCTAAAATTTTCGCTCGTCGATTGGCTTTTAGAGATTGGACTATCGGGTCGTCTTCGGATAGCTCGTTTGATAAAATCTCGATGTCTTTGTCCATCTCATTCCTTCGAATTAGGTCGACGGCGTCCAAATTTACTTGAAGTCGTTGGGTTCCAAGTTGGTGTAAATCTTGGAGTCGAGAGTTCATTAATTGGAATTGGCTTTCCAATTTGGGATTCGAACCCGTTGCCGACGACGAACCGGCCCCTTTCCCCTTTCCTTTGCCTTTGGTTCTTCTACCCCCCGGCCGAGGCATGTCGGTAGTATTCACGGGGTCATTACCGCTTAAGTTGAAGTTTCGAGCGTCGGAATGAAGCGTGTCTGGATCAACCGAAGATGATGCTCTAGACTTTTTTATACGCGGACCACCTTCGCCTTCGGCTTCGGCATCCAACACCATGCCCCATTTTGGGTGATGCCTCAATAGGTCTTTCCAAATGCCAAAGTAGTTGAAGGTCCCGCCGACCTTATGTTGAAACTCAACCAACGCGTTATCCATGACTTCCGCGTCCGAGACATCGCTACTCCTAGTTTGATTCATCCGAGAGAAAACCATATAGAAAGCCATGCATTTGGTGTTTATGTTGCCCCATTTCGACAGTAATGAATCTTTTTCTCGACGCGAGTCCTGGCCAAGGTTGTGAAACCTCTCTATAATTTTGTGCCAAAATACCCCCGTTTTTTGATAGTTCGCTAAAAAAATAAAAACATTACAAGTTTAATGTTTGTTATAAGAAATTTAAAAAAGTATATATGCATTTTAAAAACCTACCACATTTGGCATCTTCCGATATTTGGCACCAAGCACGAGCACATAGTACGCACTAGTCGATACTCAACGCTATCACCGTCTTTTTAACCCGAGGTTCACCGACGGGCTTCTTTGCGTGTTTTTTCGAACGTCCGCGTTGGCTCGAACCGCCCTAGGGTTGTGTCTCCGGCACGAAATCGACCTCGGGTTGAGTCTCCGGGGCGGGTTGGGAAACCGAACCCGCAAAAATGTTTGTCATTGGGTTTTGGAAACCGGGCACCGCATTTGGCATAGAGCTTTGTAGAACTGCAATGTACGCGGCCATTTGCGGGTCATACATTTGCGGGACAGGTACGGTTGGCGTCGGGGCGGTAGATTGGTTCGGTTGTGGATTTTGGTTGCCTTGACGGCCATATTGGCTGAAACCGAGAATATTTTGGTTGTTGTTTGGAAACATTTTGGTGGAAATATTTGTGTAAAAGATATAAATTGGTATAGAAGTAGAAGGAGTGTGTTAAAAAAATGAGTTTGGTTTGTTTATATAGTATAAATATAATTAATATATATATATTTTTTTAAATCTCAACGGCTCAAAGACCCACCCACCCCAACAGCTAGTTTTTTTTTTTTTATTTCTGTGCCACCATGCGCGTTTTGTATACAACGCACCAAAAAAAGATTATCATAACGCCGGGGGGCGGTGTACCCCCGCGTTTTCACCCAAAACGCTAGCCACAACGCTAGCAGTACAAATGGTCTTATAGTTGGACATTCCAGTATTGACCTTATCCAATGGTCCTCCGGGCACACAAGATAACAAGTCAAAACATTCTAGAAATTAATATAAAAAGATTATTTAATTTACATCAATAAAATGAGAAAAACTAGAAGTAAAATGTTGATTAAAGATTAAATATAAAGAAATACAAAAGTTAAACAAGTTGAAAATAGCTAAGAATATTTTTTTTAGGGTTGTTTTGTTTTTTCGATGTTTAATTTTTTTCCCTTGACACTATATGTTTCATTATTTAGGGTAAAATGAAGACGTAGTTTATGATTGTTAATATTGGATGACGTTAGGAGTACTTGTGATAAAAAAAAAACCATTTTTTTTTTCTAACCATGTATAAACACCTGGAGGTTCCACTTTGGGTGATTTAGGACGTGTCACGACACTTGGAGGTCCTTCTCTGGGGGACTTAGGACGTATCGCGGTGCAAACTCGCCGGACTCGTACAGAATTGGGTCTGGAAGACGATTCCGACAATTCTGAGTCGGTGAGGATCCAACATCGAAATTCCATAGCTAGAGGACCCTTATCCCCTGAGGAATGGTTCCGTATCCAGCAGGAAAATGTCACAACCGAGTATGAGCGCATGGTTCGTGAAGAGCGGCTTCGTGCTCGTACTCTGAACTATGATGAATCTCCCAGGAGGTCCCCTTCTCCTCCCACAACCGTGAGGAGGAGTCAAATGCGCGGAAGCATGCAAACTTAGGGTTCTTTGAGGGTGAGTTTGCTAGGAGGAGGCATGATGATCCTCGTATAGTCGTACGCCCACCTTCTTACAGAGAAAATTCTGAAAGTTTCGATCCGTCGTATCGTCCAAGTGCTATCAGCTATTATAGTGGGGATAGCAAACTTCATGGTTGGGAGGGAACTAGTCGCCCGCGTGCGATAGTTCGCCATACCGAGTACCATAGTGATGCGGAAGAAGACTTTACCAAACCGTATCGCCCAACAGCCCTTGCTAAGAAGTCAAAATTTGTTGCGCGCATAGCAATAACACCGTTCCTAGTTAACGTAAAGATTCCCACATCTTTGGGAAAGTATGACGGCATGACTGATCCTAGTGATCACCTGTTGAATCTTGTGGCAGTGGGAGGTGTCAGCGGTTGGACCCTCCCTTACTGGTGTCACATGTTTGCGTTGACGTTAACAGGGGCAGCGCACGAATGGTTTGAAAAACTGCCGGATGGGTAGATTCAGAATTGGGACGACTTAGTGGCAAAATTCTTCTAACATTTTAGTCAGCAGTAGAAGCATACTCGCGATCCTTCCGAAATATTAGATGTTGTTAGGAGAAATAATGAGTCTATAGAGGATTTCATTTCTCGATTTAACTACGAAAGTCTTAACATTGGCAGAGTCAGCGAGGACATGCTAAGGGGAGCTTTCCGCAAAAATGTGAAATGTGATGATTTGATTCGCACATGACTAGCAGAGACGGGATGCCCAAAAATTGGGACGAAATTATGACAGCAGCAAAATTGTTTGCGAGAACTGAGAAGACTCTAGGTTCTGCGAAACAGAAACAAATACCGAAAGTGGGATTTCAGACTTCGCGACCAAATAGACAAGCTATAGAAAAAATTTGGTCAAGGCTCCAGCCTCCCACGGAAGCATTAAAGCAGTTTGATGCGAGATCTCTGATAGGCAAAAAGAACAAAGCGAACTCTTCAGCGTGAGTCACCAACAATTGGACTCCGCTGTCGAAGACCCCTGCAGAGATTCATACCACTGAAAACATGAATTTCAGGAAACCTCAGCCAATCACGAAGAGATCATTCCTTGATCCTAAAAAATACTGTTCGTTTCATGATGACATAGGCCATAACACGAATGAAGGTATAGCTTTGAAAGGTGAAATCGAAGCGGAATTAAAATCCGGAAAGCTTGGACACTTGGTCAAAAATGAAAGACCAGGGACTGGTAAAGCTCCCGCGAGAGATAACCAGTGCCCGTCCAAAAAATAAGTCAAGGACCTAAATGTTCACATGATACAGGGCGGACACATGGTTGGAGGGAAGAGAAGAGAATTCTTTGAAGAGGAGTGGAAGAGTGAGCCTGTAATTTTACCACGGTCAAAGGAGGACCTTGCAACAAATATCCATTGATAATCACCACCCTCATAGGTCATTATTGTTCTCATTACGTCTTCTTTGATACTAAAAGTATCTCAGACATAATGTACGAAAAATGCTTTGAACAACTGGATGAAGATGACAAGGTGAGGCTGAAGCCGATTCATGCACCTGTGTCCGGTTCTGGGGGTGAAGTGATGCACCCGCGAGGGGTAATATATTTTCCAGTCACTCTTAGTGATGGAATTCATTCAAGAACTGAAGATTTTGAAATTTTGGTCTTACGGGTGATATCAAAACATGATTTCATCTTGGGTCGTGAGTCAATTGGTGACTTTAATGCTCATCCTTCTGCAGCACACGGTGCGGTAGGAGTTTCAACTCGCACTGGTGTAGCAATCATTCGCATTAATCGTCACTGCTTCACGACAGAAAGTTCAAAATCCAGCAAAGTTCCAAAGCAAGTTCAGAGGACCGAGCCTGAAAAGTGGGTGTTGAACAAGAAGTTCCCAGATTAAACGATAATGATTGGGCCCTCTATCTCTGAGATAGTGAGGACATTTTTAATGAAACTATTGACAAGGAACGTAGACATCTTTGCATGGCAGCCCGCGGATATGACTGGCGTCCCATGGAGGATTGCAGAGCATAAGCTACGAGTAAACCCAACGTTCACTCCAATTGTACAAAAGAAGCGAAAAATGGGTCCGGAACAGACCAAAGCTAAGAATGAGCAAGTTCAAGACCTTTTACATGCTGGAATCATCCGCCCGATCCAGTACCAGACTTGGGTCGCCAATCCAGTCATCGTTCCCAAAAGTAATGGGACATGGCGAATGTGCATAGATTTCAAAGATCTAAACAAGGCGTGTCCAAAATACTGTTACCCACTTCCATAAATTGACCTCAAAGTTGATGTAGTAATCCCATTCAAGTTTAAGTATTTCCTCGACGCCTACAAAGGCTACCACCAAATCCGCATGGTGGCGGGTGACGAGGACAAAACAGCGTTTCGCACAGACCAAGGCCATTTTGTTACAAGATGATGCCCTTTGGATTGAAAAACGCGGGTGCTACGTATCATCGTTTGATGGATGAAGCCTTTAAGGGACACATTGGGCGAAACCTGGAGGTGTATATGGATGATTTGGTGATAAAGAGCATTGGGGAAGATCCGATGCTCAGATACATAGAGGAAACGTATGTGACTCTCAGGTAGATCAACATTGAAACTGAACCCCAGCAAGTGCTCCTTCGAAATGGAAGAAGGAAAATTTTTGGGGGTAATAGTAACATACGTGGGTTTCAAAGCTAACCCTGATAAGGTTCAGGCAATAGCCCGCATACCTTCACCTTCCTCCATCAAACAAGTACAGACACTTAATGGAAGGTTGGTTGCGGTGAATAGATTCTTAGCCAATCATGCGGCTAAGTCTTACTCGTTTGTGTCAACTCTGAGAAACTGCCTCAAGAAAGCGCACTTCAAGTGGACCGCAGAAGCTGAACGAGCATTTCTAGAGGTCAAAAAATGTTTGATGCAATTTCATACATTAACAGCACCACATGCGGGGGAGCCTTTGACGTCATACTTATCGGCATCGGATATTGCCATTAGGGCCGTCTTATTGACAGATAAAAAAAATGTTCAAACGCCTATCTATTACGTTAGTAGAACGTTAACAGGACCAGAAACCAGATATTCAATGCTTGAAAAGCAGGTTTTGGCACTGGTTTATGCTGCCAAGCGTCTCCTCAGATATTTCCAAGGTCATCACATCAATGTGTTAACAGGGTATAACTGAAAAATGTGTTAAGCAAGACAAAATTGTCTGGGCGATTGACGACATGGGCCATCGAACTGGGAGAACACCCAATTGAGTATAAACCCAGACCAGCAATCAAAGGCCAAGTTATGGCGTACTTCGTTACAGAGGTACCGCAGAACAAGGAAAAAGAATGCTTGATTGAACAGCAGCCCTCGATACCTCCGGAACAAGACCATGTTTGGTACTGTTCACGGATGGAGCTTCAAGTAATGAAGGATCAGGCGTAGGCCTCAGGCTGGTTAATCCTGAAGGCCATGAATTCACCTATGTCATAAAGTTGGACTCCAAAAGTACCAACAATGAGGCAGAGTACGAAGCCTTCTTAGCAGGCCTGAAGATTGCCAAGAAGCTGGGAGTAAAATATCTGGAAGCGCGTGTGGATTAGGAGCAAATCAATGGAATTATGAAGCAAAAAAATGATGTGATGGCTTCATACTTGTCGCAAGCAAAGGACTTGATCCTTCAGTTTCTATCTTGAAAAGTCATCCACATCAAGCGAAGCGAAAACAAATCGGCGGATGCTCTTAGCAAGTTGGCTTCAACAAATTTTGAACACTTTGAGAAAGAGATTCATGTAGAAGTCCTGGATCGACCATCTGTCCCGCAACACCAAGTTTTAGTGATACAATCTGGCGTCGAATCATGGATGACGCCAATTGCAACATATTTGTCATCAGGAAAGGCTGCAGCTCAAAAGATTAGACATAAGGCCCTAAATTACCAAATGCAGGATGGTATTTTATATCGACAATCCTTCCTCGGCCCACTCCTGAGATGTGTGGATGCCGAGGTGTTGGGCCATAACTTGGTTAGACTAACGCATTTCAAAAAGCCATGACATGATCAAAACTAAAGTGATGCATAAGAAGACGAGTTGAAGAATTACATTGGTGAAATACCGAAGGCTAGTCTGAAGTGAAATAAACAAGAACAAAGCTACAAACCAAGGGGGAGATTATTGGGTCCATATTTGGTGGTTTGTACTTAGTTTACTTGTATTGGGCTTGGGCTACGGGTTGTTATGTAAACCGAGAACAATTTAACGTTCTCGGTGGGCTTTTGGTTCATATGGGCTTTGTTTTTTTGGTTTCCCTATATATAGTTCATGTAATGTATAGGGTAAGGCGGGTTCACATTAAGAGAGGCTAGTTCAAGAGAACAGAGAGTGAGCAGAACTATAGGGTTGTTCATTCCTAGTTATTGTGATCAAGTATTGTAAGTGCTTAAGCACCCGACGTATTTCTTAATATACATGTGTTTTGAATCAATATTGTGTTATCGTCTTGTGTCAATTCCTGTTCTTGAATCACCCAGTATAGGGATTCCGCACCAATACTCGTTCTATTGATATGATAATTGTAGTGATCCATATTCGGTACTTACAATTGGTATCAGAGCCTTAGACCTAACCTATTAAGGCTCGTTATTGTGATATCAACGGATTCAAGATATTACGGTTTTGTGGTGTTGGTGATTTTTCCAGCGAGTAGTTCATCGGAGAAGAAGAAAGGAACTGTTTTGGGTAAAGATTATATTATATTCAGAAATTATTTGAATCCCACTGATTTAGGGAATCAGTTATTACCAAACTCATCTGGTCAAACCTTGTTTTCGGGCAATTATGTTTATTTTCGGTGGAAATTGGGAGATTTCGGCCAAAAATCTTAGTTTGCTGTACAAGTAATCATCGTTCTCGGCCAAAAACAAGTGTTCTCGGCTGATTTTCAGAGTTTTCGGCCTATTGATCAAGGGTTCTCTGCGAAAACAGAGTTCTCGGTCAACATTGATCTCGGTCAAACCCTGTTTTCGGCCACTGGTTGTTATCGGCCAACTCAGGTTTTCGGCAAATTTTTGTAGTTCTCGGTTTCTATTCTCAGCTACCTTCAGTTCTCGGTCAAATCTATTGGTTCTCGGTCAACTTTTCTAGTTCTCGGTCAACGCAACTAGTTCTCGGTCAATATTCTGAGTTTTCGGTCAAAGGAGTTCTCGGTCAACGCAACTAGTTCTCGGTCAATATTTTTGCGGGAAAATTTTTCTTGCACGAAAATTTTCCATTATACTCCTTATAAGCAAGAATCCATTCTTGAAAATTTTGGCGAAAACATTTTTTCCGGGGTGATTTTCGGTGAATTTTTGACGGGAAATTCGGAAAAATTTGTCTTGAACAAAATTTTTCCTAGACGTTTCTTTTGAGCGGGACATCTTTCTTGAAAATTTTGGCGATCATATTTTTTCAAAAAATTTTGGCGGGAAAATCAGTTTAATCTCTTTAATTACTCAACGGATTCTCCACAACTCATCTCAGTGTTTGCATGTACTCTTAATCAGTCTGCTCCATCACAAGAAGTATATCAAAATTCATCTAAGATAATTTTTAAACCATGTTCTTTAAATTGTAGTGAAAAAATAGAAATGTATAAGATTCATAACGATAGTTTAAGTAGAGATATGGAGAGAATAAAATCGAAAATTTTAAACTTAAGAAAAATGAAAAGGGCTTTCTAGACAAAATAGAAGCACAGCACAAGGACCTTAAAAGGCTTAAGTCTGATTTTAGTATAAAAAGTTGTCGTCACCTAGATGCCAAACAAGAAATTGTTGAGTTAACTGCTAAACCGGAAGCCTCCAAGTTAGAAATCTTGAATCTAACTAGCAAGTTTGAAAAGGCTGAACTTGATATTAAAAAATTTGATGGTTCTAGTAAAGTAGTTAACTCAATGATTGAAAACCAATTGTGGTGGAAGGAAAATCATGGTGAGGGAATAGGGTACAGTAAAGTTTTCCCACCTTACAACCACAAATATGTCCCTACCCCTTTTACCAAAGAACAGGAGGAAAAGGTAAAAGACATGAAATATGGTAAACAGGTTCAATCTGAAACTGTTGGATCAGGATCCTTAGAGGAAATCAAGCCTGTTTTTAAATGTGTGAACAATTTTGATGCTTCTACTTCATGTGAAAGATATAGTAAATGATGTTACTTCTGATAGTAAAGGGGTTCAGGCTAGTGAAAATGAATTTCATTCTAACGTGCCATCAAGCTCAGATGACACCACAACTCAAAATTGTACTAATAGTCATACACAGATTTGTGGCAACAAAGGGACGACACGTAACAAATCAGCAGAACAAGGACAGTCTCATCCTCATAAATCCTACGGATCTCCATGTGTTGATAAATCATCGAGTGCTACTTATATCAAGAGACAAACATGTTACCACTGTGGCACGCCAGGACATATAGCCAGAAATTGTGTCCATCATCTATATGTTCCCTACTACAAGCAAAATCAGAAGGCTGTGCCAAAGGGCAAGAAGAATGGAAAAAACTTTCCTAAGAAGGAATTCCAACATGAAGCAAGTGCTTTCGTCGAAATTAGAAGAAGGGCGAAGGCGTGTTTCGTCTGCGGGAACGGCGGGTATCCTCTATATGTTCCCTACTACAAGCAAAATCAGAAGTCTGTGCCAAGGGGTAAGAAGAATGGAAAAACCTTTCCTAAGAAGGAATTCCAACATGAAGCAAGTGCATCCGTCGACATTAGAAGAAGGATGAAGGCGTGTTTCGTCTGCGGGAACGGCGGGCATTTGGCAAAGGAGTGTCACTACCGTGCTGTTAATAGACAAGCTTCTCATGTGAAAGGTAACAGGTTTCAACCGAATCCAGTGGTTAAACAAAATGCTTATTTTAGAAAACCTTGTGTATCTGCACTACGAGTCACAGATACTCAAGGATTCAAAGCTAATATGACATGTTTACACTCAAATGATTTAGAAATTGTTAAAAGAAGAATAAATTTTCAAAAATCAAAGAATGTTGAGAGTTCTAAGAATTCGAACTCGAATTCGGATTGCTACACTCAAAGTCTGTTATTTCAAAATTTCACTAAACCAAGACAGATTTGGAAACTCAAAACTCAGCAGACAGAATCTTTATTAACAAATGATTCTGTTAAATATGGGAAAGATATGAGTTGGCAAGAGGTCACATATGTTGATGCTCAAGGGAACCCTAAGACATTTATGACTTGGGTTCCTATGTCCAACTGATCCCGCTATTCGTGTAGGAACAACCACAAATTCATTGTATATTAAATGGGTTGTTCCAGGCACATGACAGGGCAAATATCCATTGTTTTTTTAAATCTTTAAATCATGAAATGGATTATTTGTTACCTGGACGGGAATTAGGGTGATAGAACGTTTTTAATCTGCTCTCTAAGTGTGTAGGAACAAATCAGGGAATACATTTCATATTTAATGGTTTGTTCCAGACATTCAACCCGCAAGGATCTAGAATCTCAAACAAGCTTATTCCTAGGGGAGATTCTAAGAAATGGAAATATGATGTCTTTAAGATAAAAGGTAACCGTATCACTTTGGTATGAAAGATTGATCAATCAAAAAGATTTTAAAATTTTAAATTTTTATAAAAATACAAAAATATGTTCACGTTTAGTTTTTCAAGTATATTTTTTATTTTGTTTTATTTCAATATTGAGAAAATGACTTGAACGTACATGAGAAATGATAGTACATTAGTTGGCTGACTATCACACTTTTTTTTATTAATACTACGTTTCGATGATTGAGTCTTTTTGAGGTTAAACTTGTACATAAAAGTTTTTGCACAAATTTAGGGGGAGAAAATTAAAAATTTCAAAAAGATTGTGTGTGCGATTAAAATAATAATAATAAAAAAAATTTCTATGTCTTTCAAAATTCACTATCGCTTAAAATTATGTCGGCTGCTCAAGTTTGAAGAACATATACTTGTATATGTTTGGTCCGGTGATCTACTCGTAGATTCACAGGATAGCCATTTATCTAAAGACTGAAAGCATCTGGGGCGATTGTGATGTGTTTTTTTGTTTTGAATTCTTTCACTTAAAATTATGTCGGTAATTCCAAGTTGGAGGGACACGTATTCTCATATGTGTTTGGTCCTGTTAACCACTAGTGGTCATACGGGATAGCCATTTACCAGAATATCGAAGAGTGACCGGGGTGACTAAGTTCTTAACATGTTTGTCTTCTGTAATTTCATGGGAAGTGATATTACTATTCAGTTAACAGCTTTTTAGAAGCTTCAAAATATTTTCAAATGAAAATTGATCCAACCTTTGGAAAATGATAGATACATCGTTTTTGTGTGCCTAACGGGTGAAGTTATTAGGCTTAAAAGGCTCTAGAACAGTCATTGATTTGTATGGTAGCTTTCCATGATACGTAAAAGTTGAAGTGATATAAACTGAATATGCTAAACTTACTGTGGAGAGTCATTTTGAAGAAATGTTCATGTCTCCAGATACATCTCTTCGAATGATAGGCAGAAAAGCAATTACCCAGTCATACCCGAGCCCGTTAGTGTCTTTATCACCAAAACTATTATGCTATTATGTTTATTATTATAAAAAAAAAGTAAAAGATGAAAAAAAAGGGAAAGATGAAAAAAAAAAGAAAAAAAAAACTTATTATGAGTATGTATATAATTTGTGTTGTTAAAAACATGGTATTTCAAAGCTTAAAGGGTCAAACTAGAACTACAGAGATGGCGACACACAAATAAGTCATGTCATGTCTCGAATAAAAGGCTTGTTAGTTTACTGGCACTAAGTCAAACGTTCAATCTTAAAGATTAAATTTTCTTTTATATAAAATCTTTTGATCAAGCACTAGGGGGTTGGAGTCAAATTGGGGTGATCTGGGGAAAGCCAAATACGCTTTAAGAAGAGATAGGAGGCATCACAGATCCATGAGTTATGTCCATCTAAGCTTTATGCCAAACTGAACCTAATTCATATCACTGATGCAATGAAAATCATGCTAAGTTCGTTATACCTGCTATCAACCTGTTTCTTTATGTCATAATAACTCTGAACATGAATCTTTGTGAAGCACCTTAAACAATATGATTCCATGTTCAGATCTTTTCATAAAGGCGGCATTTTTATCAAAAAATAAAATTTGATCCCAATTTTTAGCTAAATTACAAGAAGACTGGGTGATTAAATTTGTTTTATTTGTTGTTTTTGGTTTTATTTTATTTCATTTATTTTATTTTTACTTCTTGATTACTCTTGTCGAAACAAATGTGTTAAGAAATCGTTTTAAAATTTGTCTTTTGCTAATGGAATATGATTTCGGTTATTGTGTTATAGTTGATTTAGCTGTTATGATCTCATTTCAAGTCTTTTCAAGAAAATCATAAAAAAGGATAATATAAAAATTTAAAAATCTGTCTTATTTTGTTTTATTTATTTGTTTTCAAAATATTGTGGTTGATCTTTCTGTCAAAGTTGATTGTTCTTTCAAGACTGATTTCTGGCAACAGAAGCATATGAAGTATCTCAGATTCAAATTGGATGATGCTGTCAAAAAGGGGGAGATGGTAGAGTATTGGATGCAGATGCTGAAGTTGCTGATCATGTTCAAGTAAGATTCTGAAGGTTTTGAAAGCGTCAGTCTAAGGGGGTGATTGTTGGGCCATAATTTGGTTAAACTGACGCATATCAAAAGGCCATGACATGATTAAGACTAAAGTGATGCAAACGAAGACGAGTTGAAGAATTACATTGGTGCAATACCGAAATCCTTATGGATTTTGGTTAGGCTAGTCTGAAGTGAAATAAACAAGAACAAAGCTACAAACCAAGGGGGAGATTGTTGGGTCCATATTTGGTGGTTTGTACTTAGTTTACTTGTATTGGGCTTGGGCTACGGGTTGTTATGTAAACTGAGAACACTTTAACGTTCTCGGTGGGCTTTTGGTTCATATGGGCTTAGTTGTTTGGTTTCCCTATATATAGTTCATGTAATGTATAGGGTAAGGCGGGTTCACATTAAGAGAGGTTAGTTCAAGAGAACAGAGAGTGAGCAGAACTATAGGGTTGTTCATTCCTAGTTATTGTGATCAAGTATTGTAAGTGCTTAAGCACCCGACGTATTTCTTAATATACGTGTGTTTTGAATCAATATTGTGTTATCGTCTTGTGTTAATTCGTGTTCTTGAATCACCGAGTATAGGGATTCCGCGCCAATACTTGTTCTATTGATATCATAATTGTAGTGATCCAGATTCGGGACTTACACGAGAATGTGAATTACTTGATATGGAAAGTTCACGAAGGCATTTGTGGCCTTCATGCGGGTCCGAGAGTGGTCGTAGCCAAACTCATGAATGCAGGATATTATTGGCCAGGGATGCACATGGATGCGTGCAAGAAATAAGGAAATGTGATTCATGCCAGCGTCATGCTCCCAATACCTTGCGTCCAAAAAACGAGTTAGTACTAGTAACATCTGCTTGGCCATTCCAAAAGTGGTCTATCTATATCATGGGTCCATTCCCAGAGGCTCCGGGACGCGACAAATTTTTGATTGTCGCTATCAACTACTTCACTAAGTGGGTGGAAGCAAAACCGGTTGCCTCCATCACTGCATCGAACGTCAAGAAATTCTTGTGGGAATTTATCATATGCCGTTTCGACCTACCACAAGAGCTGGTCACTGATAACGGAACCCAGTTCGCGGATAGTGGACTGCAAGCGTGGCTGAAAGAACTTCAAGTCACTCAAGTTTTCACCTCAGTAGTCCACCAGCAGGCCAATGGCCAAGTTGAAAGAGCCAACAGAGCCATCAAAGACGGGATCAAGGCAAGGTTGGGAACTAAATGAACTGGATGGGTAGACAAATTGCCCCATGTGCTTTGGGCATTTCGCACCCAAAAGAAATCAAGTAATTCTGAAACACTGTTTAGCCTAACTTATGGCACCGAGGCCATGATTCCAGCTGAAATAGGAGTTCCATCCGCACAAACATCGATGAACATTGATAATGACAAAGAGCTGCGGATGAACTTGGATCTCCTCGAAGAAAGGGGAGAACTGGTTTTATTCACATGGGGCCACTTACAAAAATATTATGACTCGCGGGTCAAAAAGTGTTGTTTTGATGTGGGAGATTTTGTCTTCCGCAACAATAAAGAGTCTGGCCAAGAACCTCAAGGTAAATTGGCCCCAACTTGGGAAGACCCTTACAAAATCAAGGAAGTACTATCAAAGGGTGCATACAAGTTGGAAAGGTTAGATGGGACGGAGATCCCTCGAACTTGGAATGTTGCACAATTGAAGAAATGCTACATGAAAAGAAGATCCTTATTATTTTACTATTTATTTGGCCTGCGCGCCCTAATAGACTAGTAAAAGAGATGTTTAATATTGATAAGTTGTAATATATTCAGGCCTGCGCGCCTTTCTTATTAAAGAAAGTTAATTAGACTGATGTACAAGTATTATATGAACAAACTTTTCCTTGGCCTGCGTGTCGTAAGAGGACCCGCGTGTCCTCAAAGAAAATCACTGGCATGCGTGCCAAAAAAGGACCCGCGTGTCCTTAAAGTTATTTCACGTAATCTTTTATTGACGACTATATGACACTTATATTATACTATAAACAAAGTGTTACGGATGAAACAACTTCTTATATATAAGTCAAAAGGAATTACAAAGTCATATGAAGATTTCAAAAAAGATAAGTACAAGTACATGCGATTACAAAGATGTTAAAATTACAATGGCGGATCTTCATCAACCCCACTCGCATTTTCTTGATCTTCCTCATTTTCATTATGAGCAACAGCTAAGTATGCTTTGAGTTGGTTAATGCCATCATCTTGATCAGCGAATCCCGCCACCGTTTCCTCAATTTGGAATTTAAGCTCTTCAAAGGCTTTTGTCTTCTCAGCATATACATTGGCGGTGTCTTGACCATGAAGCTCGAATTCTTCGAGTGGGCATTTTTCTTCTACAAACTTTGCGTCCTCAAGAAACCCTGCTTGGCGGCCAGCCTGTGAGGATGCAATAAGCAATGCTGCAAGACAGTTCCCAAGCTCAGCACCTTCACGAACGTGCTCAACAACCTGAAATAGAGGAAGCATAAGAAAACAACAAAGATAAAATCTATCATTAGGAACTAAGAAAGAAGAAGTTACCTGGGGAATTCCTTCAGCCATCAGCCATTTCTTGCCCGCCTTGGCCCAGATGAGATCCATTTCGTGTTCAGCACATTCCAAGGCTTGCTCCCTGTTTTTAGCGGCGAGACAGGCAAGGCGTTCATCCTTAGCGGTGTCACACCCCGAAAATCTTAACATAACACAGCGGAAGTCTTAACTTAAGCCGTTCGGGTTATGACAGATGCCGATAGCCAACAATAATAGACAATTAATAATAAAAGCATCATCTTTTATTATAAGAAAATATTTTACAAAATCAGAGTTTATTACACGTGCTAATGAACGGTTTACAATACTTCACTTTTGTTCAAACATCCCACGCTCTCATTTCCATGCCACCTCGAAATCTTCACTTTCCTGAAAAGCATATTAAAATATCGATCAACACAAGGTGTTGGTGAGTTATTCTCTTATCATAAAAATATAGACAATTAATATATAAACAACACATGAATATAATAGTGTACGGCCATTATACTCCCAACAATACCGATCTTAACACGGTACAACACAATAACGAAACCCGCATTTTACCTTTAAGCACAAAAAGCGTTAGTTGTAAACAAGCTAAGAATACAACGCGTATATGACTACCAATTTGATAACTCGAAACGTACCATATTCGAAATATTCCCACTTTTAACCCAACGCGAATGGAAGTGGGGGGCGTCACCCCGATAGATCTACCAACATTTCTGTGCCCTCAATTCGGTTAACAGTTATTTAACCAAATTGATTCATCCCACAATAACGACAATTTATAAAGTATAATACGCTTTCAAAACATATATATAAATACGAATATAGATATACAATATGCTTTTCGGAGGAAGAACTCACCTTTGAACCGGGTTGGTTTAAGTTTTGCTATTCTTGACTTTAATATTATGACTTTAGGAGCTGTTTTAATTCAGTTCCAAAAAATCATGTCGGTTCACTTTAAAAGTCGAACTTTCCGACCGTTAAAGTCACCGACAAGCTATTTAAGTCACAATGTCAAAACCAAACCATTTGGTACAGCAAATATAAATATAATAACAAGTAATATATTATCCTACCCATGTTTGATTATCTAGCACCAAGTATGCACACAAAACAATTCTTTTCAACACGTACTCAAACCTTAACTTAAATTTTCAACTACACAATGAACATGTTATTTCTATAGTCTCTACAAGGTGTTTATGTGCCAAAATTTCCAGATCTTAATAACCCATATTAACCTCTTATTTCATCCCATTATCATCTTTTTAAACAAACACATTCTTGATTCTTTAACAACAAAGTTTCTATAACTAGTAAGTAGCAATTTTTAATAACCTTATTATCATACCAATAATCTTTACCATAGAGTTTACTAAAGTAATCCTAACCACAAGTCTTTAATCATCCACACAAGATTATGTTCACTTATCAAATCATCTTGCTAAACATCTTGTACAATTTACAAAGTTTCTTTAATTAGTTAGTTTAACACAAACTCTTGTTTATCTAAGTTATCTTGTTTCATGCATCCTAATACTTCTAGTAGATTTTATTCTTTTCCATATGACCCATTCAATCACTCAGTTTTTCATTTTCAATCCATATAAAAATCAATACAAGACAAGTATGAGCTTTATGATCAAAAATCAATTTTTTGTATTAGTTGCATGTGTAAGTAACTTTCCAACAAAATCAAATCTCTACACTTTTGTCAACCCTTTTCCAAGATCCTTTTTATCTTTTCAAACCTATTATTATTATTACTTACAACTTTTTCAAGAAATCAAGTATGTGGGTTTTCAAAATTATCATTCTTTCCTTAACCATTTTACCATTTAACAAGCTTACAACTTCAATCCAAAAACCCAAATCTAAACCCACGGTTCTAATGGGTGTTTTCACCCATAATCCATTTCCAATCTTTTAACCATTTACACATTTACTTCCATTATTAAAACAATGCTTAAACCCATTTGTTAAACAAACTCAAGTAACATCAATATGGACAATCTATACAAGCTAAAATGCAACCATAACAAGTCCTATAATCAACAAAACCCATTTTATACATTCACATGTAAACTCACGGGTCACACACATGCATGCATACATCCAAATTATACTTGCATGCACATTATCAAACATACCAAAATAAAGCTTTAAACATCAAATAGCAACTAATATACTCAAATCTTGAAGTGGGTTACCTTGGATTTCGGATTTGGTGCCTATGGAGGTGATAATGTGGCCTTAAGTTAGCTTATGGTTCCCTCTTTAGCTTCCTACACCTTGTTATTTGCCTAATCCTCCATCAAAACTCCTAATCTTTAACAATGGTGTAAATTGTTTTTGAAATGGTGATGATGGTGAAGTGGTGGTGGTAACCGGTTTTATTGAGAAAGAAAGAGGTATATGGTTGGTGATTAGGATGGTATAGGGTGTGTTGGCAAATTTTTATATTCACAAGTAATCTACTAATCGTTATAGGTATGTATATATTTAATATTATATTGCAAGTGGGTGGGTATGTGTGTGTAAGTGGCGGCCGAGAGAGAGGGTGAGGTAGTGGAAGGGTTGGGCAATTATAAAGGTTTATGGTATTATCTAGGTGTTAAGGTTTAACGTATCTCGTAATTTATCTAGCCAAACGACATCCGTTTCTAATGATTTTTATCAGACTTTGAGCAAAATTATATTACAGTCAAAGTCTGCCTAAAAACATAATTTTTTGATAAACTTGATGTCGGGTCGTTACGGTGTCCTCTACTGGCTTTCGGTTACTTATTTTCTAATTTCCGCTATTCGAACATTCTAAAATTAAATTTAAATACTATCTCTAATATCCTAACATAAAATTTAATTTTTCGAGTTCATCTTGACATGTTTATGAATTTATCTGTTTCGAGACATTACCCGGTGTCAATCTGTATAGTGTCAGCTACACGACAAAATTCAACTTTTTCGGGTTCCATATTTTAAAACTCAACTAAAATCAAAAACTTTAGCTAAAAATATTATTCCTATGTATTTATTTTACTAATTAATCCGCGATTACGGTTAACATAATTACCAGATTAGTCTGATTTTTGGCGGTTGTCACATTCACCCATCCTTTTAGAAATTTCGTCCTGAAATTTAGGATGTAGTACTGGTTTCGGTTTCTACAGGGAAGAGGTGAGGGTATTTCGCCTTCATTTGATCTTGACGTTCCCACGTGAACTCGGGACCAAGTCTTGAATTCCAGCGGACTTTGACTAGCTTAATCCTGTTACGTCTTAGCTTCTGAATTCTCCAGTCCATGACTTCAACATGTTCTTCTACAAATCGAAGCTTATCATCAACCCTTATGTCTTCAATAGGAACAATTAGCGATTCGTCAGATAGACATTTCTTCAGGTTGGATATGTGAAACATGTCGTGTATTCCACTGAGCTCCGAAGGTAGGTCGAGTCGATAGGCTACCGGCTCCACTCGTTCGGTGATTTTGAACGGTCCAACGTATCGTGGGCTTAGCTTTCCTCTTTTACCGAATCTGACTATGCCTTTCCAATGCGATACCATTAATAACACTTGGTCTTCCACCTGGAATTCCAACAGTCTCCTGCGATTATCCACATAACTTTTCTGTATGTCGGCTGCAGCTTTTAACCTGTCCTTGATCTGAAAGACCTTGTCGGTGGTCTCTTGGACAATTTTAGGTCCTGTAAGTTGCTTTTCTCCGACTTCTGCCCAACAAAGAGGAGATCGACATTTTCTTCCGTACAAAGCTTCAAATGGTGCAGCCTTAATACTGGAGTGGTAGCTGTTATTGTAGGAAAATTCAGCTAGTGGTAAATGAATATCCCAGCTTTTGCCGAAATCGAGAACTTAGGCTCGTAACATATCTTCTAAGGTTTGGATGGTTCTCTCACTTTGACCATCGGTTTGGGGATGATAAGCGGTGCTCATGTCTAAGCGTGTGCCTAAAGATTCTAGCAGAGATTGCCAAAATCGGGAGATGAAACAACCGTCCCGGTCGGATATGATGTAAACAGGTACGCCATGTTTAGCCACAATCTCTTTCAGATATAATTGATTCAACTTTACCAGGCTATCCTTCTCGCGAATGGGAATGAAGTGAGCGGATTTTGTTAGTCGGTCTACAATAACCCAAATGGAATCGTGGTTATTGGGGGTAGTTGGTAATTTAGTCACAAAATCCATTGTAATGTTTTCCCATTTCCAGTGCGGAATCTCAAGCTGCTTTAATAGTCCAGATGGTTTCTGGCGTTCAGCTTTTACCTTTGAGCATGTCAGACACTTACTGACATAAACCGCTATATCTCCTTTCATGTTTGGCCACCAATAGAATTCTTGGAGATCTTTATACATCTTGGTTGCTCCTGGGTGGATTGAGTAATTGGATTTATGAGCTTCATCCAATACTAGATTTCTTAAATTTCCATAACGTGGTACCCAAACTCGATTGATCAAGTATAATGTACCATCAGACTTCGTTATGAATTCACACTCGAGACCTCGTAATCTCTCGATTCTTATGTTCCGAGGTTTTAAGGCTTCTTTTTGTGCATCTCGGATTCGAGTGGTAAGGCTTGTTTGAATCGTTAATCCTAACGCACGGACACGAAGTGGTCTTTCTCTTTCTTTCCTACTCAATGCATCAGCTACGACATTTTCTTTACCTAGGTGGTAGCGAATGTCACAGTCGTAGTCATTAAGTAATTCTACCCACCTTCGTTGTCTCATATTTAAATCCTTCTGATCAAATATGTGCTGGAGGCTTTTGTGATTGGTGAAGATTGTGCACTTGGTGCCATAGAGATAGTGTCTCCAGATCTTGAGTGCAAAAACAACTGCTCCTAATTCCAAGTCATGTGTTGTGTAATTCTTCTCGTGCACTTTGAGTTGACGTGAAGCATAGGCTATTACTTTTTCTCCTTGCATGAGCACACATCCAAGGCCTAATCAGGATGCGTCATTGAAAACTATGAATCCATGAGTTCCTTCTGGAAGGGATACGATTGGTGCACTACACAACTTTTGTTTAAGCAGTTGGAAAGCTTCTTCTTGTTTTTCTGTCCACTCATATTTCTTGTCTTTTTGGGTTAATTGGGTTAAGGGTTGAGCTATAGAAAAAAATTTTCAATGAATCTACGGTAGTAGCCAGCTAATCCCAAAAATTGTCGCACTTCAGTGGGTGATCTTGATGTCTCCCAATTCTTAATTGCTTCAACTTTTGTTGGATCAACTAGGATACCATTCTCATTGATTACATGCCCTAAAAAGTGGACTTCTCAAAGCCAGAAATCGCACTTGGAAAATTTGGTATATAACTTTTCTTCTTTTAGCAATTCTAGAATCAGTTTCAAGTGTTGTTCATGTTCCTTCTTGGTTCGTGAGTAGATAAGTATTTAATCGATGAATACTATCACTAATTTATCCAAGTATGGCTTACAAACTCTTTTCATAAAGTCCATGAACACAGCCGGTGCATTTGTTAGACCAAATGGCATGACCAGAAATTCATAATGGCCATAGCGAGTTCTGAAAGCGGTTTTAGGAATATCTTCTTCTGCAACACGTAATTGATGATACCCGGATCGCAAGTCCATCTTTGAGTAATAGCTTGATCCTTGCAACTGATCAAACAAATCATCAATTCTCGGTAGTGGGTACCGATTCTTAATAGTAAGTTTGTTCAGTTCTCTGTAATCGATACACATTCGAAAAGAACCGTCCTTCTTTTCCACAAATAAGACTGGAGCTCCCCAAGGTGAGAAACTTGGTCTTATGAATCCGTTGTCTAGTAATTGCTGAAGCTGATTAGATAACTCCTGCATTTCCGATGGTGCTAATCTGTACGGAGATCGAGCTATCGGAGCGCAATCTTGAACCAGATCAATTCTGAATTCGACTTGACACTGAGGAGGTAATCTAGGCAAATCTTCAGGGAAAACTTCTGGAATATCCCGTACTACAGGAATATCCTCTATCTTTCGCTCTTTAGCCTTTGTGTCGACTACATTGACAACAAAAGCTGGACATCATTTCCTTAACATTTTGCGGGTTTTTGTGATACTAGAGAGTTTTAACTCAGTGTTACTCTGATCACCTTGAATGTTCAGAAATTGACCGGTTGGGGTTGGTAGACGAACTAGCTTTTCGGAACATATGATTTCAGCTCCATTTTTGGATAACCAATCCATTCCTACTACTATATCAAAACTGCCTAACTCTACGAGTAGAAGATCGATTGGAAACCTATGGTTTTCTAACAGAATATTGCAGTTTCGGACAATTTTACTGGTTTCAATTAGCTTTCCGTTGGCTAATAGTACATAAGCATAATGATTATTAACGAGAAACGTACCGGTGACTACGGATGAGTCCTTTCGGGCCTTTTTCGCGTTCATCTCGAATGCTTTTCCCTTAGTGTTTTGAATCTTGAGTTTGGGGCAATCATTTCTGAAATGTCCGATGACACTGCACTCGAAACATCCAGAAGTTCGGCTTCCTGTGGGTGTTGCTATTTTTGTATAACAGTCGCAAGCCACATGACCGAAACAGTTACATCGGTAACATTTCCAGCATTCACCAATATGAATTCTTCCACACCTGTTACAAGTGGATCCCTGTCCTGATCCTCTTGCGTTTTATGCAAACATTCTTCCTGCTCCTTGGTTTCGTTTGAACTGTCCTCCTGAGTTACCATTCCACTTCCGTTTGAGTTCTCCGGTTTTCTGATTTTCGGTAACTGTTTTTCATTCAGGTTCGGCGATGGTCGCTTTCTTACCAGAGTTTTTCAGAGTTCCCATACGAACTGCATTATCAGTTAAAGATTTTGCCAGCTCTCGGGCTGACTGGATAGTGGCTGGTTTGGAGGAGGTAACCATTCCTCGGATCTCGGGAGCTAAGCCCCATATGTACCTCTCGATTCTTGCATATTCAGGCGTAACCAGTCGGGGTACCAGCCGAGCCAATGCGTTGAATCGGGAAGTATACCCTCCAATGTCAGCACCTTCCATCTTTAACTGCCAGAATTCATATTCGATTTTCTGAAGTTCGTTTCGGGGACAGTACTCCTTTAACAACATTTCTTTTAATTCTTCCCAGGTTAGACGGTAAGCGGCATCTTCTCCAAGATATTGAATTATGGAGTTCCACCACTCGAGTGCCTCATCAGGAACGAACCTACTCCGTATTTTATCCGTTCGAGAGGAGTGCAATCACTGATTTTCATTACAGAATCCATCTTCTCGATCCATCGGATAAGTTTCAAAGGTCCTTCGGCACCGGTAAATTCTCTCGGTCCGCAACCTTGGTAAGTTTTGTATGAGCACCCGCGTACCGTACTACCTGAGGGGTTTTCATTTAGATTTTGGGTTCTAGGTGCTTCTCCATTTGAAGTATTAGTTGTATATAGGGGGTTTTGGCTTGCGTTGTGGTTAGCCTCATGTTGCTCGAGTGTCGTATTTACATGTTGAGCGATTAGTTGAGCTAATTCGTCTTGAGAGGAAGGTAATCCGGTTGCTTGATTATTAGTTGATCGTCTTGTTTTTGGCGCCATGTTCTTTTAAAAAAAAATATATAATTTTGTTAGTTTGGGAAAAAAAGTGATATTTTTTTTTTCTAAGTTTTAAGGAATTAAATTTCATTATTCATAACACAAATATAAATATAACCATCAAATGTGGGGTTTTATAATTGCCAAAATACTACCAAAATTAGGTGTACTTACTTACAGCTTAGTCACCCACAATAGTTTCTAGTTTCTACCAAGTTAACCACAACCACACAAAAGACAACATGTTCAAAGTTAAGTTACATAACAACTACCATAATAGACATACTACCCAAAACATACTACTTGTGAGCTATGTCTAGTGAAGGCTCATCAAGTAACCCACACATGGCTCTATCATGCCATTCTTCATCTCGAGGCTTCCCACCCTGGCTTCTGTCAGCAATCCCCAATTCTTCAGATCGTTCACAAACTGGCACAACGCGTTATGTGCTTGGTCATCGAGGCCTTGCTTATGTTCAATAGCAAGGACGCGGTTTACCATGTTGTGAATAATGTTCTCATAGGCTGAGAATTTGGCGAGAAGAATCATTAGCATATCATGATCGGAGGGTTCCTCGACCATAGGCTCCGGTGCGGGAGGCGGTGGTGGAAGAGGTGGGATCACAGCCAATGGGATTGCAGCAACAGGGGCCGGTGCATCGCGGTTTGCCCTGGTCCTCTTTCGGGTGTACACTTTTAAGGGTTCGGCTCCCGAAGTAGACCCGGCATCTCCTCATGCAATCACCGGGCGCCACTCAACCGGTGATAGGGGAATACTACTAATGCACGTGCTAATGAACGGTTTACAATACTTCACTTTTGTTCAAACATCCCACGCTCTCATTTCCATGCCACCTCGAAATCTTCACTTTCCTGAAAAGCATATTAAAATATCGATCAACACAATGTGTTGGTGAGTTATTCCCGAGAAAAACTTATCATATAAATATAGACAAATTATATATAAACAACACATGAATATAATAGTGTACGGCCATTATACTCCCAACAATACCGATCTTAACACGGTACAACACAATAACGAAACCCGCATTTTACCTTTAAGCACAAAAAGCGTTAGTTGTAAACTAGCTAAAAATACAACACGTGTATGACTACCAATTTGATAACTCGAAACGTACCATACTCGAAATATTCCCACTTTTAACCCAACGCGAATGGAAGTGGGGGGCGTCATCCCGATAGATCTATCAACATTTCTATGCCCTCAATTCGGTTAACAGTTATTTAACCAAATTGATTCATCCCACAATAACGACAATTTGTAAATTATAATGCGCTTTCAAAACATATATATAAATACGAATATAGATATACAATATGCTATTCGGAGGAAGAACTCACCTTTGAATCCGATGTTCGTATAACGCTCGTGTCCTATAATAGTGCACGTTCGTTAATTTTGAATTCGGGTTTGACCAAAAATGGTTAACTATATACATGTTTGACCAATATATATATATATATATATTCTTATTCTAAAAATCCTTACAAGCACACAACACATAAAGTTTACTGCTTATAATACATACTTAAAAATATAAACAAGTAGTAATTAACTAATAATTGTTTTATTTAATAATTTAAATTAATTATTAAAATTTATAAAAATTATTACCTTTAGTTGCTGGAGTGTTTTGAAAAATTTAAATTATTATTTTATTTAGAATTTTGACTCTATTATAATCGGTTTTGTCGGTTTTGAGCTTAAAAACGAGCCGTTTGTTATTTTGTGAAAACTTTTAGTTTTAAATAATCAAAAACACTTTTTATATAGTTTCTAGTCAAATTTTATTAGTTTTTCAATAAAAATGTTATGGTTTTTATTTTGTTGCCAATTTCTTAAAAAGCCATTTTTTGGCGAAAACCGGGTTGGTTTAAATTTTGCTATTCTTGACTTTTCTTATACTTTAACTTATGTTAAATATAAGAATATTATGACATTAGGAGCTGTTTTAATTCAGTTCCAAAAGTTCATGTCGGTTCACTTTAAAGTCGAACTTTCCGACCGTTAAAGTCACCGACAAGCTATTTAAGTCACAATGTCAAAACCAAACCATTTGGTACAGCAAATATAAATATAATAACAAGTAATATATTATCCTACCCATGTTTGATTATCTAGCACCAAGTATGCACACAAAACAATTCTTTTCAACACGTACTCAAACCTTAACTTAAATTTTCAACTACACAATGAACATGTTATTTCTATAGTCTCTACAAGGTGTTTATGTGCCAAAATTTCCAGATCGTAATAACCCATATTAACCTCTTATTTCATCCCATTATCATTTGTTTAAACAAACACATTCTTGATTCTTTAACAACAAAGTTTCTATTACTAGTAAGTAGCAATTTTTAATAACCATATTATCATACCAACAATCTTTACCATAGTGTTTACTAAAGTAATCCTAACCACAAGTCGTTAATCATCCACACAAGATTATGTTCACTTATTAAATCATCTTGCAAAACATCTTGTACAATTTACAAAGTTTCTTTTATTAGTAAGTTTAACACAAACTCTTGTTTATCTAAGTTATCATGTTTCATGCATCCTAGTACTTCTAGTAGATTTTATTCTTTTCCATATGACCCATTCAATCACTTAGTTTCTCATTTTCAATCCATATAAAAATCAATACAAGACAAGTATGAGCTTTATGATCAAAAATCAATTTTTTGTATTAGTTGCATGTGTAAGTAACTTTCCAACAAAATCAAATCTCTACACTTTTCCAAGATCTTTTTTATCTTTTCAAAACTATTATTATTATTATTACTTACAACTTTTTCAAGAAATCAAGTATGTGGGTTTTCAAAATTATCATTCTTTCTTTAACCATTTTACCATTTAACAAGCTTACAACTTCAATCCAACACCCAAATCAAACCCCACGGTTCTAATGGGTGTTTTTACCCATAATCCATTTCCAATCTTTTAACCATTTACACATTTACTTCCATTATTAAAACAATGCTTAAACCCATTTGTTAAACAAACTCAAGTAACATCAATATGGGCAATCTATACAAGCTAAAATGCAACCATAACAAGTCCTATAATCAACAAAACCCATCTTATACATTCACATGTAAACTCACGGGTCACACACATGCATGCATACATCCAAATTATACTTGCATGCACATTATCAAACATACCAAAATAAAGCTTTAAACATCAAATAGCAACTAATATACACAAATCTTGAAGTGGGTTACCTTGGATTTCGGATTTGGTGCCTATGGAGGTGATAATGTGGCCTTAAGTTAGCTTATGGTTCCCTCTTTGGCTTCCTACTCCTAGTTATTTGCCTAATCCTCCATCAAAACTCCTAATCTTTAACAATGGTGTAAGGTGGTTTTTGAAATGGTGATGATGGTTAAGTGGTGGTGGTAACCAGTTTTATTGAGAGAGAAAGAGGTATAGGGTTGGTGATTTGGATGGTATAGGGTGTGTTGGCAAATTTTTATGTTCACAAGTAATCTACTAATCATTATAGGTATGTATATAATTAATATTATATTTCAAGTGGGTGGGTTTGTGTGTGTAAGTGGCGGCCGAGAGAGAGGGTGAGGTAGTGGAAGGGTTGGGCAATTATAAAGGTTTATGGTATTATCTAGGTGTTAAGGTTTAACATATCTCGTAATTTATCTAGCCAAACGACATCCGTTTCTAATGATTTTTATCGGACTTTGAGCGAAATTAGATTAAAGTCAATGTCTGCCTAAAAACATAATTTTCTGAGAAACTTGATGTCGGGTCCTTACGGTGTCCTCTACTGGCTTTCGGTTACTTATTTTCTAATTTTCGCGATTCGAACATTCTAAAATTAAGTTTAAATACTATCTCTAATATCCTAACATAAAATTTAATTTTTCGAGGTCATCTTGACATGTTTATGAATTTATCTGTTTCGAGACATTACCCGGTGTCAATCTGTACAGTGTCAGCTACATGACAAAATTGAACTTTTTCGGGTTCCATATTTTAAAATCAACTAAAATCAAAAACTTTAGCTAAAAATATTATTCCTATGTATTTATTTTACTAATTAATACGCGATTACGGTTAAGATATTTACCAGATTAGTCTAATTTTTGGCAGTTGTCACAAGCGGACGCTTCGGCATTCAGAGTATCCACTTGTTGTTGTAAGAATGCTTTGTGTTCTTCAGCAATGCTTCGACGAGCCCTCTCCACCTCCAATTCCTTATTCCCATTAGACAGCCTCTCAGCAGTATTGGCAGCTAGGCGGTGACACTCAGCTTCCTCAGCTTCCTTCCTTGCCTTTGCCGCATCGGCTTCTAAATCCTCCCATGAATCATTCATAGCTAGATAGTTTCTTGACTTGCGGAGACGGCGTTAGCTAGAGTGTAGGAGAAAGTGTTTGCTAGCTTGTAATGAGGGCGTCCACGTTGACGTTCTTTCTCCGCATGGGGAGATCCTTGTTGAAGATACTCATGATACAAATTAGTATCATAAAAAAAGGAATCATTACACACCGAAAAGTGCGGGCGGTGTACCAAGCGATCATATTGGTATTATGAAGTAGACGCCTGGGGATTGCTAGAAACAGTACTTGGCCCCTCTCCATCCGCAAAATGTAGAGGGGAATCCGGAGGCGAAGAGATGATGGGCTCATAAAAGATGATTGGAGCCCCCTTTTGTTCACTCTTACCGGGAGGGGTATCCTCGAGGACGATTGGATCCTTAACACCCTTTGAGGGTGATACGGGCGGCGTTGTTGTATCCTGATTTGATGGGCCCTTGGCATGTTTCTCTGTGAAATCCATAAAGGATTTCAATTCATCAATTAAATTTTTTCACACAAAAAGAAATAATTAACAGCACGAAAACATCAAGAATGTTACCTGGAATAACCTTCGTCGATGCAAGCTGATGGACGAGATCCCCCAACCTCACCCTTTTGTGTTTCTTGGAAGCAGCAGGCTTAGACAATTTTGACTTTCCTTTCCCAGCTGGCTTTGGGACACCCGCGTCATCAGCTCGATGCTCATCCTCATCAGTAACATCATCAACAATGTCTTTCCCCGCATCCATAACATTGCTAGAAGATGGGTTCTGTTTTCGTTTGCGAGTCAGACCTGCAATCGCACGCATGATACTCTCGGTGTCAGTAGTATCAACAGATAACTATTCTTCTTCTTCACGGGGTAACGACTACTCACTAGAAGAAATAAGCACTATCACCCCGCTTGAAGTGAGTGCAATAAAAGGACGAGGATTCAAAAATCCCTCACCTTTTGCAAACATCGCCTCGGATACCACAGGTTCTAGACGTAAGGTGGTGGAGAAGAAAAAATTGTGGCGGGTGCGTTCCAGGAATGGTAAGTCCTTGGGATCTATGGGGCGACGCACCATAAGCCCCTCCACATGATCCAAGAGCGTATTCAAAATCACTCCTTCGCCTACACAAACACACAGTTAATACTTACATAAATCTGTTAAAGAATATAAAATAAACTTACTCTTGTCAGGATTTTCGTAGAAGGGTTCCAAATCAGGAAAGGGCCATAAACAACTCATATTGGCGCACACCAATGCTCCCTAATGTATCGTGTGCATGGGAGTTAGAGTTTGAGTCAGGGTTCTGAAGTAGGGAACATTCACCTGGGTAGTAGTACGAACTTCCGGCATACTATAGTCAGATTTACGGTAGGTCATCATGAGAGGAACGATGTCCTCCCGAATCCAAAAGAACTTGGGTCGCCACTCATGCAAGCTCCGGTACCATTTGGTACCAATGATAGCCTTCTCAGTGGTAGCAAAACTATACCATCCGCCGCGATTAGTTATCTTATAAAAAATGGCGAACTTATCGATTAAAGGCACTACGGTATGAGCTTGGCAACAAAATTCAAATTGACGAATCCTCATCAGTCCAAACGGATGGACCTGTGATAAGGGAATTCCATATGTCGTCAAGACAGCCCCAACAAACTTCGTCAATGGAAATCTAAGATTTCCAGTGGTGAAGTCTTCCGCTTATACGGCCTTATTCTTAGGGATGAGGAAATGGTCGCGAGTTCTTTCCAGGATGGGTAAACCCTTCGTATCGCGGATGCGTTTTTGTGGACATCTCGTATCATCTATAAGGACATTCAACATGGATCCTTCACCTGAAACATATACAATAAGGGTTAAATGAAAATCTCACGAAGCAAAATCATCGACAATAATAAAAAGAATGTAGGACTTACTCTCATCCACATTCTGAAAAAAAGGTTCCAACTCTGGGTATGGATACAAGCGGCTTATACCCGCCCACACTAAGGCCTCCTCCGGAATGACCCGCATAGGGGTAGGTGTTTGCATCAATATGCGAAACCACTCTTGACCCTCATGTGGAGCAGTAACAACGTCCGATAGTGTCTCATTAGCCGGATGATGAACCATGGGAATGGGAACAACGTCTTTGGAGATCTAGAAGAACTTGGTCCTCCATTCCTGAGCGCTACGGGGCGGCTCAGTTCCAGTAACCCTCTTGGGAATCGAAACACAGTTGAACCACCCGCCACGATTGACCACCCGGTAGAAGACCATAAATCGATCAATACGTGGGACTATCCCATTCGCTATGCACATGAATTCGATATTCGAATCCGCATGAATCCGAACGGATGCACCTGGGAAAGATGGATCCCATAGTCGCTAAGTACTTTCATAAGAAACTTGGTTATTGGAAACCGAATATTCCCATGAGAGAAGATATCAGTATAAAATGCCATCTTACCAGCAGGGGGTTTACTTGCAACAGACCCCGATGCAGGGAACTCCGGCCCCCATTCGGCCGGATTTCCATGTGTTGTAATAATATTCTCATAGTCAGAATCCTTCCAACTAATTTCCCTGGTGTCAATATATGGTGATGATGACAACTTTTGATCACCAGCCAGTGATTCGAAGGGAGAAGGAAAACAATGAGCTATTTTGACTAAAGGTAAACGTTTAATCAGGAATTCGAGAGCGAAAGATGAAGAAGAAATGAGAAATCAAAGGCGATAAAACTTTAAAAGAAAGATAACTGTCACTATTTATGCCCATCGCAATAAATGCGATGGGATACGAACAGTGGAAAGAGAAATAGTTGGTCCGATGGAACAGCGCCACGTCGCGCGGGAAAAACAAAAAAGTGAAAAAGTTAACAGTCGGGTATAGTGACAGCTGGCACAGACGTCACGTCAAATTTACGACAGCCGACAGAATGTCCCTTCGTACTTTTTCATAGTTATCCACACCAACAAAAAATATCTCTACTACAACTTGCAAATCCCAAAAATCCCCAAAACAATATCTTAAGTCCAAAATTTTACCCGCATAAAAGCTTCACGTGGAAGTAACAATGGACTAGGGGGACTTATAGAGGTAGGGTAGACCCAAATACCCTTAAGTACCACCCGCGGGTGAGAGGGGATCCTCTCAGATGCCACTCGCATGACATATAAACCACCCTCATTATCCAAGACAAAGGAAGGATAATATTACTTCCTAGGAGCTATGTGCGGGAGGATCTAGACGCCGTCAGAAGTCATCTGCAAGGCAATGTTTACACCCGCAAGGATGACCAGAAGGCAACGTCATAGGACAGTTGTAATTAACCAACTCCCTTCTTGAAGATTTACCAAGATCCTTTCTTGTTGAATACGTGAACTTTCAACCAATAGAAGAAGGACAGCTGGCCAGGTTGCTATAACTGTGCACATGGCCAGGTTTATCTCGTCCTATCACATGCAGACACGTGTCTAGGTTGTTACAACCATGAACATGGGCCGTATAGTCCAACATATCACTATAGGGCACGTGTCCAAACGGTTACAAGGGCATATTCTAGAAAGGACAGCTGGACCAATAATATTCCCACACTCTTCGGCTATAAATACATCACAATCTCAATGAGGTAACACATTCACTCTCCACTATCTACTCTAAATACTTAAGTACTTTCTCTCATTAGAATTGTACTTGTCATTCCCGTAACGAGCTCACGGTGCTTGTTTTGCAGGTTTCTGTCATTGGACTTCTGGAGATTGTGCTCATATCGTTGGTTAGTTGTGTTTGACCCATCCATGTGAACTCATTGGATCCAGGACCCGTAAGGGGATCGGATCCGTATTTCTACAATGCTTGTGGTTTGTTCGATTATGCAACTTTAGTACATTTTTAAATTTATTGCAACCGGATACTCAGATTAGTTTTGGATACATGGGCAAACCAAAAGAGACATCATATATTACAATTAAAAGGTCATCTCCAACCCTAAATGAATTTATCACCCCTAGTCATTGATCATTCAAACCCAAACCATTGTTCATCTTCAAGTTCAATAATTACGATATGTAGTTTAGCCCATGTTGTTCTTCAACCATCGTTTAAACGTCTTGGACATCATGTAACCCTGGTTGACGTTTTTATTGCTTTGGTAGAAAGTTATGTTAAAATATTATTTTTTTCACTTCTTGGTCATTTAATTTCTGACCTAATTGATGTTATGGTGAAAGGTGCGAAGCTGTGGGTTTGTTATTTTGGTTGATCATTTAGTGTGTCAAATAATTACTGTTATCATACCCAAACTTTTGAACAATTTTAAAGCACATGAAGTATATGCAAGCAAACTGGCCAAGATAAACTCAGATGTCTTGAAGCTACTAGATGAAAATTAGCAATCAAGAACAAATGACTAAAAGTTATGTTATGCGTTTCATGGTTGTTTTTCATCTTCTATCATGTATTTTAATAACCTTTTAATTATCTATATCTATATTACACATAAAACATTTTAGATGGTTATTATGGTAATTTAACAAAATCCGGCGAGACACCGTTATATTTATGATACCCCATCGCCAGCGATGATTACACATCTCCTCCGGTCTTCCTTCTCCATTCACTACTGTTTTGTTTTCATGAAACTCATTTAATTGGAATATGTTTTATAACGCTTACATAAAAAAAATCATTCAATAATACATAATACATCGAACGCTCGCTCCCACCTCCAGTCATTCAATTGAATCACCAGCTTTTTTCTCTAGGGTTTCAATTCCTTTGTTCGTACCTAAACAGCACGCCCAGACAACTGAACATATTGATTCACGATGAGTAGGATCATCGTTCCATTGAACTACTATATAATTGATTATGTAGTTAGAATTGTGTTTCCCTCATTGATTTTGATTTTGTATGTGCATCCTATCAATTTGATTTTCCCTTAATATCAGCCGCTTGTGTGAATGTAAATTTCAGTACCTTTTATCTTATTTTGTTGCAGGTGGAAACATAAGACTTTTTGATGTTTATGATTCTTGTAGTGTGAAGCAAATTCATTTACTTATTGGCGTTTATGATTCACCCTTGTTACGTTGTCTTTAATTGGACCTATTTTTTGGTGTATTTCTTTTCTTTTATTTACTGATCATCGATATAAATATGAATTTATTGTTTGGTTTTGATGATAAACCACTCAATTTTCATTGGACCATAATGCAGTTGTGTTATCTTTGATAGATAGTATTTGACAATTGGTTTGTTTTCTTTTGTGTATTTTCTACCTAATATACTATCTTCCTGTTTATAGAACCGTTTTTGGAACTGAATGCCCGTTATGGCGTACGGAGGTGACTTCACGTGCAATTAAGCAAGTGAAACTGTAGAATGAGGGTTATTGCAGCTTTGTTAATAAAAATTGCAATTAAGCGATGGTTACCGTTATTTAGGTTTGCTACGAGGCTCTAAATGCTGATATTTATTTTGGTATTGTTCACATTCGTGAACCATTCTGTTCAGTTTAGTTCAGACAACTTTTCACATTCATTCTAAGAAGAGTTATAGACAACTTTTCAGCCGTTCTTTATTTCTTTCATCAGGTATTATGGTAATTTTTACCAATACATTAAAAATACAATTATAAACATGTTTCTGGTTATATAAAAGGGTAACTTTACATAATAATAATCATGTTTCTCAAGTGTTCCACTATAGCCACTCAGTTTTTATGTTCCTCTAATGTAAGGAGAGTAAACGAGCCAAGACTAATTTTTTTTTTGTTTTTATAAAGTAGGGGTGTAAACGAGTCGAGCCGCTCATAAGCTACTCGAGTTCTTCAGTTAAAAACTTAAATCGACCCGAGCTTAAATGACCGTGAATCCGTTATATATCGAGCTCGAGTTAGCTTGTGATCCTAAACGAGCTCTTTTATTATATTATATATAAAGTTATGATAAAATAAGTTTGTACTATATTATATATTATACATAATACACGGACCCGAGCTCAAGCTGAGCTTGAGCTTGAGCTTGAAAATTTACTCACGACCCGAGCTCGAGACTTAACGAGCTTGGCTCGGCTCGTTTACACCTCCACTCTAAAGTCACTCAACTTTTAAATATTGGCAAGACTTACACATCATTATAATGCTTACTTTTGGGTGTTAAATTGTATCATTGTCATTACACTTATAATTAGTTTTATCTTTTTTAACATATATGGTCATGGTCAGTAAAGTTCAAATTATTTAAAAAGTAAAATAAAGAAACTATAAACATTTTGCGGATGATTGTTGATGCTACGAAGCTTTGTAGAAAATGTACCAAAAAAGATCAAAATTTGCGTTTTGAGGGTATTTAATCCATGACTACTCGAGATTTGACAAACACTCTCATAGTGTGGATAATACAAGTTCTGGCAACACATGTATAGTGTGATTATATAGAGATTAGAGCTTCTTTTTATCCTATTATAAAGAAATTTGATCCACCTTTACAAAGGCATGTATAGAAATGCACTTTTGTGCTGTTTTGAAAGCCATACATGTTTTTTTTTTTAAATAATTAATGTAACATCCACTGCTAGGTATGAAGCTAAATATTTCACTAATTTTTTCGTTTTTATTTCTAGTTCGGTTCGATTTAGTTTTGTTAGTTTATGGTTTTGGTTTGGTTTTAGTTTTCTTGGTTTTTGGTATCAATTTGGTTTTGATTTTATACGTGTTTTTTTCGTTTAGGTTTAAAGTTCATTTTATTTCGTTTGGATAAGATTTTGTTCATTGTTGGTTTCTTTTTAGTTTTTTGGGTTTTGTGTTTTTTAGTTTCGTTTCCGTTTGGTATAGAAATGCACTTTTCATGTATTTTGAGAACTATACATATATTTTGTTCAAATCATTAATATAACATCCTCTGTCAGGTGCGAAAGTGATTACTTCCCTATTTTTTCCATTTATATTTTCAGTTCCATTTCGTATCAATTTGGTTTAGTTTTGTTAGTTTTGGATTTCGATTTAGTTTTAGTTTTCTTGGTTCTTGGTATAATTTCAGTTTTGAAATTATATGGTTTTTGTTTCAATTAACTTAAAGTAGAAGGTAATCGTGAAACAATAATTGACTAAATAATAACTATGTTTCATAATTGTTAAACTTGAGTCAAATAAGGATAAAATAATCACTAAATTGTTACCAACATTTATATATGTTTCCTTTGGCTCAATTTATTAAAATATTACATGGGATTAGAATTCCTAATGAAAGTTGAGTGACTTTTGAGTAGGGATGTAAACAAGTTGAGTCCGTTAACGCTCGAGTTTGGGTGGTGAGTAGTTTTTTGTAAGGCCCCGTTACCGGTGCCTCACATTTGGACGTTGGATTTACTCATAAACGCAGTTCTAAATATCAAAGTTAATTAAAAACTTTTGCGGAAATAATAAAACTTAACCATTCGTTACAAACATCCATAGTTTTGTCTTTTAAAACATAACTTAAATTATAGAAATAAACATCATAGCAAAATCCTCAGATGCCAACTTCGTCCAACTCTGCCATGTGTCCTTCTCAAGCTAACTGCCTCATTCTACTCACCTGCGTGCATACTAAAAGTCAGCTACGCTGAGTGAGTTCTAGTTAAAAAAATCAACATACAATACGTTCTTATATTATATACTTGTCCTTCTTTACTTTCTTTCATACATACGTAAGTTTTTATATTTTCTTTCTTACTTTCTTACTTTCTTTCTTTCATACTTCATATTTTATCTTTATTTACATACATACTTATACATTTTAAAGAGCCTTTCGCCCTATAACCTCACAAATACTATTAGGGTCTGCCACCCTTAAAGAGCCTTTCATCCTATAACCTCACAGATATTATTAGGGTCTGCCATCCTTAAAGAGCCTTTCGCCTTATAACCTCACAGATATTATTAGGGTCTGCCACCCTTAAAGAACCTCTCGCCCTGTAACCTCACAGAAATTATTAGGGTCTGCTACCCTTTATCACAGATATTATTAGGGTCTACCACCCTTCTTCACAAATATTATTAGGTAGCGTTTGTTATGCAGTAATGACAGGCGGAATGGAATGATTCGTTACGTGGGAATGAAATAAGAGGTGTTTGGTTGCACAATGGAATGGAATCATCCATTACACATGGAATCCCATTCCATCAAAACCATTCCTTCCTACCCCCCTTCTTCTTTTTTTTTTCATTCCATTCCTCCTTCAACCTACTTTCTCAACAACACCATCATCTAACAACAACCACCACCGCCACCACCACCACCACCACTACCATAGCCACCATCATCATCTGACTACCACTGCCACCGTCACCACCACCACCACCTCCGCCGCCGCCACCGTCGCCGCCACCACCACGTAACCGCCACCACTACGTAACCGCCACCGTCGCCATCACCACCTACACCACCACCACCTTACCACCCAAGCTACCACCGCCACCATCGTCGCCATAACCACAACAACCATTGTCACCATCGCCACCCGACCATAACCGCCACCACCACTATCACTGCCTGGCCACCACCACCCTACCACCGCCATCACTACTAATGCTACCATCGCTTGACCACCACCACCACAACCACCACCCCCGCCGTCTGACCGCCACCACCACCACCACCACTACCATAGCCACCAACATCATCTGACCACCACCGCCACTGTCACCACCACCACCACCTCCGCCGCCACCATCGTCGCCGCCACCACCACCTGACCACCACCGTCGCCATCACCACCTACACCACCACCACTACCATAGCCACCACCATCTGACCACCACCGCCACTTTCACCACCACCACCACCTCCGTCGCCGCCACCACCACCTGACCGCCACCGTCGCCATCACCACCTACACCACCACCACCACCACCTTACCACCCAAGCTACCACCTCCACCATCGTCGCCATAAACACAACAAACATTGTCACCGTCGCCACCCGACCATAACCGCCATCACCACTATCACTGCCTGGCCACCACCACCGTCATCGCCACCCTACCGCCGCCATCACTACTAATTCTACCATCGTTTGACCACCCTCCCTCCCCCGCCTGATCGCCACCACCACAACTGTCGCCACCCGCCACCCGCCACCACCATTTTCATCTCCAGAGCTACCACCACCGTCGTCATTTAAGGGAATTTTTTTTTGTTTAAAAAATTTATATATTTTGAGATAGGAATATTTTAATTATTTCTATTTCATTCATAAAATTTTTTCGGATACCAAACAACATAACGTAATTATTCATTTCATTTCCATATATTAACCAAACAAGACAAAGGAATGGAATGATCCATTTCATTCCTTTGTCCATTCCATTCATTCTCCCATTCCATTCCCCCTTCATTCCATTCCTTTCAACCAAACATACCCTTAGGGTCTGCCACCCTTTACCGTAAATTCCTTCATATCATACTTTCCTTTTCATTTATATATTTTACATACTTTCTTTCATTCTCATATTCTATAACGTACATACTTCATACATACAACATATATATAAACAATCACATCATCTAACTATCTCCTGACAGTAAATGCGATATCCGAAGATCGTTCATGTACCGTCAAACATTCTTTTATAACATATACTTATATCGTAATAGGCATACACTTACCACTTAAGGTAAGTATATTAACTAATCACATCGAGTATGCACACAGCCCCGAAAACATAACAAGGAATGGGGCTAGAAACTCACATAGATCCTGTTGCGTTCGTCGTTAATCGTTATCCCCTTCTTTAATTATGCACGGCTAAATGTTATATAGATATCCTCGTTAATTAACCGTATAATTAATTTAGTCGGTATTTTAATTAACCGATGTATTTTCTAAGTTGGGCTTGTTTGTTTAGTTTATGATGATGGACTAGCTGCATTAGATTGGACATGGGCTTTACATCTAGGCTAGGTCAAACCCACTGTCCAGTATGGCTTCTGGGCCCAACTAAGAATTAGGCCCAAAGTCCACCACAGGACACTAGATGGCCGAGAACTCAAGAACAGAGAACTCAGCAGAGAACTACTGGCCGAGAACCCACCTGGCCGAGAACTCAGGTTTGACCGAAATCTCATGCTTGACCGAAAACTCAACGTGACCGAGAACTTACATGGCCGAGAACTTGACCGAAAACCATCAGTTTTGACCGAGAACCCTTGATTTGACCGAGAACTCTCAGCTTTGATCGAGAATCCTCTGGTCAGATGTTATCAGCTCGTCTTTCTTATCTTTTCGTTTCATCCTTATCCTAGTAGGTTCATATCATGAATTTTAACCACCATTCCTAACCGTTTAACACCCATTAACCCTACGGATTCATGATCTGGCCCGTTTCAGTCCTAAAGTTTAAACCTTTATAGTGTTAAAACGTCATATGCTAGTTCTTGGGTTTATCTATGAGCCGTGTATTGCCATAAGCCTATCAAGTTCATTTTAATAATCAAGTTTGCCACTTTATCACATAATAAAGCCCGATTCACTATCCAATTAAGTTTCATGCAAAACCAATTTCATTTACCAGTTCTTTTTACAAACCGAACACTACTCGTTTTACCCGAAACGAACTAAATAACCCGTTTACTATCAAGTTCATTACTTTATCAATAATCATGCCCCGATCTATCATCCTACCAATTTTCCGGTAAATCCGTTCATGAAAAGTAAACCTTTTTAAGAAAAACGTACATTTGAGGTTTTTGTTTGAAATCACTCGAGAGGCTCAAAACCATATCAAACGAACTCCGATTTGAGTGATTCAAGCGGCCACGGAACCGTCATGTTCAGATATACAAACCCATCAGCTCGCCTTCACCTGAAACCGCCGCTACAGACGCCAGAATCACTTAACAGTCGCCGGAATCTTCACTTTTGAGCTGCTATGGTTTTGCTAATAAAAACCGTACTTCCCGACCTCTGATCGAACATCTAATCGGTGGGAATATTCATTTATATACCGTGACAATCAGTTAAAATTGGAGACCGATCTGACGGCCATATCTCCGGGAATCTTTGTGTCTTTGTGGGTGGTTTTCAAAAAAAACGGGAATTGGGTTAAATGTGTGTTTTGATGGTGTAGACTATGGTGTAGAGATGTATGAAAATAGAAAGGATTAGGGTTTTAAGGGGTATTTATACTCCCTTAAGCCCATGGACCTTATGCCCATATTTCCTTTTTGATCCATAATTAATTACATCTAATTAGTCTACTTATCCTTCTATAATTATTATTTTATTACTTCTCTACTAACTCGAGTAAACTTTTCCACTATAATAATAATTAAATAATATATTAAATATTATTCTTAGAGATTTCGGGATGTTACATTTTTCAAGCTCGAGCTCATCTTGGCAATTTATGGTTTATTTTTTTGGTTTGGCTTCGTTTTGGTAAGATTGTTTTCATAGCTTGTTTTGTTTCATCTTTGTGTTTATTTTTTGTTTCGTTTTGGTTTGGAATAGAAATAGATTTTTAACCTGTTTTGACAACCATGCTTATTTCTGTTAAAATAATTAATATAACAACCTCTGCCATGTATGAAGATGAATACTTAACTAATATTTTCGTTTTTATTTTCGGTTCGCTTTCGTATCTGTTCTGCTTTGTTTAGTCAGTTTTTGGTTCCCGATATGGTTTTAGTTTTCTTGATTTTTGGTATCGTTTCAATTTCGTTTTGTTTCCAATTTTGGTTTCAGTTTATGTTTTTGTGTAAGATTTCTTTTGTGGTTTTGTTGCTTTTTTTTTGTTTTGTGTTTTTTGATTTCATTTCAGTTTGGGTTGTATTCAGTTTTTGACTTCGGTTAGGTTTTCATTTTTATGGCTCTTTTCAGTTTGGTTTCTGTTTATTTGGTTGTTTAGGTTCAGTGTTGGTTTTTGGTTTAGTTTAGGTTTGGTTAGACAAAAGATCGTATTAAAACCATGGTTAGTTTCGGGTCACTACACATTCGTGTCATAACGTGTTGACTGAATTTTTTTTTTCACTCGGTACAGGTTCGGGTGTTTGTGCATGTGTTGGTGCTTTTTTTTTAGTTTGACAAAATACATGTGTTTCTCTTGTACGTAAGGTAACGATGATTGTTTTTTCTTTCTTTCATATTCTTAGTTTTTTGTTAATGTTGTTATTTTATTAATTACATATGATCTGCAACTAATTATGTGACATTCGTCAATTTCGGGTCCTTATTGAATTCGTTTTTGTATTCATTTATCATGTAACCCGAACCGTTTTGTAAACCAAAACCTATGATATAACCAAAATGATGGATTTTATGTTACAATATTGTTTTATAGTTGTCGGTTCTCAAAAACACCTTTTTCGGTCCATAAAATACCTTAAAACGCTTTAAAACAACTCTAGGGACCAAATCTATCAATCAGCAAAAGTTTGAAAAGCTGGCCGCCAACCATATTCCGCCGCGCGATGCGTGAGACATAGTCCAGTCGCGTAGCGCGACGGACATCAGACCAGCAGCTTCATGTTGTTGTTGTTTATACTTTACACCCTATTATCCAATTCGATTTTTGTACATTATATCTAATGCATAAACCCTTCAATCTTATCCTATATATACAAGACCCTTTCCCACATTAATCCCTGCTCATACTTCATCTTCTCTCTCAAATTCAAGGTTTTAAAGGTTGTCTTTCATTGTTCTTGGAAGTTTGACTTTCAATAGTCAAACTGACCATAATACTTGATTTTAACTAACATATTATTACTTATAACTTATGGCACAACATATATAAAATATACACCCCTTGTTACCTTTAGAATGTCGGGCCTCGTAAGGCAAGGCTTCATGGAGGACTTTCGTGGTCCTTGATATATATATATATATATATATGTATAACTTGTTTATGCTTACTAACCATGTTTAACTCCTGCTCCTTTTAGTTTGTATATCATATTTATGAGTTCCATGGTTATGGGTTTGAAGAGACTAGCCTCGGTTTAATCGTAAATAGCTCCAAACCATAAACTGAACTTTGTTTATTAGTTTTATTAAATAATTGTATAAACATGCTTTATGTTAGATTTGAGTTTCTAAAATCATTTTTATAAGTTCCATGGTTATGGGTTGTTAGAATCTAACCTCGGTCTTAACCCGAACCAAGATCCGAACCGAAAATCGAACTTTCGTTTAAAAACTTTATTGTTAACTTTTTGGTTGTAAAACTTAAGTATCATCATTTATAAATTATTAAAAAAGTTCTTTGATGTTTGGGCATGTGGTAACTATTCTTGACCTTATTCCAAGATAAAAACCGAACTAAACCGATTTCATTCGCATAAGACTCACAAATGTGTTTCTAGCTATCAAGACTTGTATATTTCTTTAAAAACATTTTATGAACTGATTTTAATTATTTTCTTAATGTACTTTGAATGTTGAATCCAACTTGATCTTATAACAAAGTTTGGAGCGACAAAGCCAAACACTCACTCAACGGACATTGTTAGTTCTAAAACAATAGAACTACATACTTGGTTAAGTCTTCTTAAATATTATTGAGTTATCTCATAACATTCATTATTTTGAAAAATTGACTTTGGGTTTGACCAATTATCAAGATCCGAACCAACCCCCCGAACACTCGTTGAAACCCGTTTTAGTATCTATATTATAAAGGGACTTGCATTCTTACATTTTTACCCACCTTATTACTTAAAATAAGTTAAGTAAAATTAAGAGCTAGATACTTTAACCCGGTTTCGAGCAAACTTATATTTTAAAGGACAATTATTATAATTTCTTAAATATTTACATTTTTAACCTTAAACTTTAAATTGTATGCATTTCTTATCATTTATTTTATCTAAAGATTTCTTAGACAACCTTTCTAATACAAGACTTCCTTTCATCTAGGCTTTGCTCGTTAAACCTCATCCTTCCGGTTACTAGTCATTTTACCAATCAAGTTTATTACTTGAATGTGAGTACTTTTCATTCCCCGTTTTCCATCTTTCGTTTTGCGGGTGATATTGCATACCTATTCAAATTAAATGTTTTATACTTGAGTCTTAAACCACAAACTTTATTGTATACATTACTTATATAAATGGTCGATTTGGTGTTATGCTCATAAATGCTTAAATGCTAATGTGTTTACCGCTTTTGGTTGGTGGATTCATAAATCCGAGTATATTTGGCATCTCCTTACAGAAAGGTGTCGTTAATGTATTATTATTAACTATTTCATATAAATCCGAATCTATTTGGCATCCCCTTATAGAAAGGTGTCGTTAATGTATCCTTATTAACGATTTCATTATCTAAATTGTTGCTATTATTTATTATTTTGTATACAAGTTGTGGAATTTCCTATTATATACTTATTGTTCAAAACTATGAAATTTCTCACCAACCTTTGTGTTGACAAATTCTATTTTATGCAATGTTACATGTTTGACTTTAGGTTGACTCGAGACTTGAAGAATAACGTAATCAAGACTATTAGGTTATTAGCAAAATGAAAAATATATTATTTGCTATGATTTGAATTCGGTTATTGTATGAACAAGTTATGTGACTTCTTATGATTTTATGAACTTAAATGAGTTGATTAAATATTGTCACTTTAATAGTGTCTTGTGTTATTGAGAAATCCGTTGCACCTCGGCATGTTCCGCCGCCTTTGGTCGGTGTGTGACAGATTGGTATCAGAGCCATGACTATAGGATAGGTGGTTAGACGTAACGACCTAGTATAGTTTTGCTTTTGAGTCCTTATACGTGTTACCCTACTTGATTGTTCATTACACTTATATATTTAATTTCTTATTTATTTCATTTTATCTTCAAAAAAATATACACATGCACACACTCTCATAGTGTTCCAAGGTATCCTTACCTTAAACGCAAAAAAATTAGTTTTTATATTGTGTTTTATGGATCACAAACTTAATTTGGATCCGGTTGTTTAAGATCCCTTAAAGGTTGCATTTATATCGGGTTTGTAGCAATCCTAGAGAGCGAAACACTATGAAACGACCATTTGACAAAATGATTCCAAGAATCGAAGGTGATTTACTTACCTGGGATGGTTGAATTGTAGTGTTCGTTGTCTAGGCCAATGAACCGTGTTATACATGTCAATACTTTAAGTTGTAGAATGCGAGTGTTCCGGTCGCCATCCAAATTTTGATGTTGAAACATAAAAGCCATGGTGGTTCGTGGACTAGTGTTTTAACATTGTTGGGCCTAGTTTTGTATGGTTTGTACTTAGTCTATATTGAGTGGGCCTGGGCTACAGGTTTAATGTGTAAGCCGAGATCTCTTAAGAGATCTCGGTGGGCTTTTGGTCCGTTTGGGCTTAGGTGTTTGGTTCCCAATATATAGTGCATGTATTGTATAGGGTTTGGTTATTCATTAATTTGTGTTTTTGCCGTCTATGAGTTACTAGACGTGCGAGTATTGTAACTGCTTAAGCACCCGACGTATATTAATAATACGTGTGTTTTGAAGCAATCTTGGTGTTACGTTCTTGTGTTTACTTGTGTTCTTGATTCACCGAGTGTTGGTATTCCGCACCGATACTTGTTTGTTGATATCATAATTGTAGTGATCCAGATTCGGGACATACAATTAGTATCAGAGTCTTAGACCTTATTCAGGCTCGTTATTGTGATATCAAAGATTCAAGAATTGTGTTTCTTGGTGGTGTTGATGTTTTCCGGCGAAACTATGTCCGGGGAAGAAGAAGAAGATAATTTTTGGGAAAGATTTGATTTTGGTTTGGAAATAAATTAAAATCCCTTTATTCTCGGGAGTTTGTTACGTTTGAGATTGAGTCTATTGATAATCAGGGTTCTCGGCTGAAATAATTGGTTGTTCTCGGCCAATTCTGGTGTTCAGTGGTGTTTGTTCTCGGTTACACTCAGTTCTCGGCCTGAGTTTAGTCGAAAAGATAGTTCTCGGTCAAAGCTCTAGGTTATCGGTCAAATTGGGTCAAACTCTTAGTTCTCGGTCATCTTTTGGTCAACGTTAGCTGCTTTCGGTCAGCGTTTGGGTTCTCGGTCAAAGCTTGGTCAGACATTGAGTTCTTGGTCAAAGTTTGGTCAACTTGGTAGTTCTCGGTCAAACTCAGTCATACATTGAGTTTTCGGTCAAACTTGGTCAACCAGTGTGAATTTGTTCACAGACCAGTTAACTGTTTGGGCTTGTTTGATTTGGACTTAAGTAATTTTTGGACCTATAATAAATCAATTAATCCAACTATGATGGATCAGTTAGAAATTAGTAATGGATCAAACAACAACACTTCACTTCATCAAGAACTTGACTCCATCATGGGGACTGCCACTCGTACACCCCGAATCTTGTCTCATGAGGGGTTCAGTGAATGTAAATTTCATTTTGAACATTACGCCAAGATGAAAGATTCCAAAATTTGAAAAAGTATTGTTTGGGGACCTCAAAGAATCACCTATCAAAAGGATAACTCTACTGAAGTCCTTGTGAAACCATTTGCACAGTATGACGATGATGATTTTGCTAAAGTTGAGGAAGATGAGAGAGCTCTCTCCACTCTAACCATGGCACTCTCACCCGAGATTGCTCTTCAATTTAGAGAACTTCAGTCTGCTAAAGAGTTATGGGAGGCACTAATCGAAGTATATGAGGGGAATGAAGATATGAAGAGGAGTCGCCAAGATCTGCCGCGACAAAAGTTCAATATGTTTAATCATGTTTTGGGAGAAATGTTGGAATCCCAACTTCAAAGATTCATCTCACTTGTGACTGAAATGAGATCAGCAGGGATTTATCTACAAACTTCAGAAATAAAAAACTAGCTGGTGAACTCATTGCCGAAGAGTTGGGACATGAATGTTGCGATTATCAAAAAGACTAAGGATGTCAATATAATGGGCATGAGTGAAATGATAGCCCTATTAAAACATGTGATATGGATGATAAGCAACGTGCAATAAATCATGCAAGCTCTTACAGTGCGGCTGGATACAATGTTGCCTCCAACAGTGCTTTTATTTCTCAAGACAGTTTCTCACTGTTCAAGGCTACTCAACTACCACCTCAGGGTAACTTCCAGATGTTCTCATCCACTCGAGGTCAATCATCATCATCATCTATCCCACCCCAAACAGCTCCAGTATTCTTCACCAAGTCTGGACAGTCTTCAAATGATACTGGAAAAACTACTCATATTTCCATTCAGAACATCAGTCAGATCCCTACCATATCAAAAGAGACTCAAGAGAATATAGCTCTAATGGCGGGATTCATGAATTACTATAATGCATTTTTGGCTGGAGACTTGGCTCAACCTGTGGTTCCTGCTGAACTAGATCAGATCCATCTTGATGATGTTGAAGAAATGGACATCTCGTGGCAAATTGCCATGGAAGTATTTCGTGCGAAGAAGTTCACTAAGAGAACATGTAGAAATAATTGGAACATTCCTAATAATCAAAAGGTGGGTTTAAACAAAGACACTCTTAGGTGCTACAACTGTCACGAGCCGAGTCATTTTGCTCGTGAATGTACTAACCCAGCGAATGATGGAAATACGGAAAGGGCATTGGTTCCAGTTGGGAATGCCATAGGTGAGGTTGGAGGTAGTTCAGGTAATGGCGAAAGAGGTATGGTTGCTCAACAGTTCTCTTGGGAAGGTCAGATGGCTACACTCAACATTGGAAATCAGACTGCAAATTTCGCCAATGTTGAAGACACTGGAGAAGAAAATGCCACTGAGAAGAAAGTCAAGGAGTTTCAATTTGCGTATATGGCGTTCACTTCTCCAAATTCATCTGAGGTAAGCTTTCAACCCTGTTCTTTAAGTTGTGTTAGAAAAATAGAATTGTATAAGCTTCATAATGATAACCTAACTAGAGATATGGAGAGAATAAAATCAGAAAATTTCAAACTTAAGAAAAATGAAAAGGGCTTTCTAGACAAAATAAAGCACAAAAGGACATTTCTAAGCTTAAGACTGATTTTAGTAATAAAAGTTGTCGCCACCTAGATGCCAAACAAAAAATTGCTGAGTTAACTGCTAAACTAGAAGCCTCCAAGTTTGAAATCTTAAATCTAACTAGAAAGTTTGAAAAGGCTGAACTTGATTTAAAAAAATTCGATGGTTCCAATAAAGTAGTTAACTCAATGATTGAAAACCAATTGTGGTGGAAGGAAAATGAAGGTGAGGGAATATGATACAGTCAAGTTCCCCCACATTACAACCAGAATTATGTTTCTACCCCTGTCACCAAAGAACAGGAAGAAAAGATAAAGGACATGAACTATGGTAAACTAGACAAAGGTGATGGAACCAGTTCTGTGAATGCTGGTCCGTCCACTTCAAATATGAACGATTCCAATGTATCTACTTCATGTGCAGAAAAATAATTGTGAAGGAGTGGACTGATGAGGATGACGACCCTTGTTTTGAATTTAATAATGATATTGTTTCAGTTGTTTCTTTAAAACTTCCTTTTTTAGATTCTGTTATTCTGACTGTTTGTGTGGCTCTACTTTAAAGAGCAAGGATTTTTCTGTGGTTGATTTGGTTGAAACTTTGAATTCTAATAATGTGGTTTCTAATAAAATTAAAAACTAAAAAACATCCAAAAAATAAGTGGCACCTAAATTTGTCAAAGAGGGATGCTCTAATGACAAACAAGGTGATTAGTTCAAAGATGAGAACATGGGTTCTCGCAGATTTAAGCAAACCGGTCCACACAACCAGTCAAGACAATGAGTTGCCCAAAATGATTTTTTCATAATACGTCAAACTTGCTTTAATTGTGGCACTCTTGGTCATATTGCCAGAAATTGTCCACATTGTCCATATGTTCCTTATTATGGATTTTATCAGAGGAATATGACCTACATGCCTCATAACGCGTACAAGCAAGGATTCAGGAATTATCAGGCTAGTTCCTTTGACGATGATTAGAATCGAAACAAATCTGGCAGGTTTGGTCCTCATCAGACCAAACCTAATTTGTCTAAAAGAAAGGTCAGAAAAGGTGCTTCAAGTTCAAATTCAAAAATGAACACTAAGTCTAGACCAAAACAGGATGATTCGTCTTCTTCCACATCCAAAACACCGGAGGTTACGACAACCATTCGAACCTATTTCCAAATCATACAGACATAGATGGTTGCCTAAATCTCCGGCGAAAGTTTCTACAAAATCTATGTTTGATGATCAAAAGAGACATGTCATGGCAATCCGTGACAACTGTAGAGGAATCAGGGTCACTCGGTGTAAGTATGGACTAGGTACCAAAAACTAACTAATCCCACGCTTTGTGCAGGGACAACTATGAAGGAATATCATCAGACCTTGGTATGTTGATAGTGGCTGTTCCAGGCACATGACAGGGGACAATACCCAGCTAAAATGACATTCAAACATTTAACGGTGGGTATGTGTCCTTTGCGGGAGGAGAGAAAGGAAAGATCACTCAGAAAGGTACTGTAAGTAACGGTGTTCTAAAGTTTGAAAATGTTAATTTTGTTCCAGAATTGAAGCACAGTCTTTTGAGCGTGTCACAAATTTGTGACAAAGATTTTTCAACTCATTTTACTAAGAAAGAGTGTCTGATTTTGAAACCTGGTATAATTATACCAGAAGACTGGATTCTTGTTCAATCACATGAAAAGATAATGCTTATGTGATCGACATGAACAAAAATGTTCCTGAGGAAATAACCTGTTTGTTTTCAAAAGTGTCAGAACATAATGCAATGCTTTGGCATCGTCGGCTTGGTCATGCTAATACTAAAAATCTGAATCGTCTTGCTAAAAATAATTTGGTACGTGGTTTACCAATCAAGGATTTTGTGACTATTGAAAAATGTGTGGCTTGTGCTTTGGGTAAACATCATCGAAAATCTCACAAGCCAAAGTTGATTAATACCATATCATCAGTTTTTCAATTACTTCATATGGACCTTTTTGGATCAGTTCATGTTTTGAGTCTTTCTCGTAGCTCTTATTGTCTTGTTTTTACTGATGATTACTCACGTTTTACATGGGTATTTTTCTTGTCAAATAAGAGTGAAACTGCACATTTAATCAAGAAGTTCGTAATACTCATGGAGAACCAACTGAACTTGAAGTTGAAGGGAATTCGTTGTGACAATGGAACGGAATTCAAGAATGCATCATTGAATCATTTTTGTTCAGAAAAGGGGATACTACGTTAGTATAGCGCCGTAAGAATACCACAACAAAATGGTGTAGCTGAAAGATGAAACAGAACTCTTATAGAGGCGGCAAGAACTATGTTGTGTGATTCTAAACTGACCTTGTTCTTCTAGGCAGAGGCTATTAATACGGCATGTTATGTTCATAATCGGCTGATAATTAACAAGTCCAAAATGAAGACTTCATATGAGATTGTTTATAGTCACAAACCCACTGTTGCACACTTCAGAGCGTTTGGCTATCCCTGTACACTGATAAATCTTGAGTCTACTCCAAAGTTCGGGGCCGCAGCCGATGAGTGTTATTTTGTTGGTTAGGCGGGTAATACAGCCTACAGGGTATACAACAAATCAACCAAACAGATTCTAGAGTCCTATGAAGTTCGTCGTTTAGAAAAAAATGAGACTGACGCTCGTGTCGGTCCCGATTGGTTATTTTACTACAACTAACTTTTCGAACCATTCAACTTGTTTCCTGTCATCAACACAGAACCTTTAGGTGGCCCCACAGTGGAGGCTGCAAAAGATAATTCACAAGCAGTGTCTCACATTTCTCCATTACTGGATGATGATGTCGCTGAGTTAAGTAATGATTCACCTACAACTGACACTCAGCCCAAGGAAACCTAAGAAACTGATTGTTCGCCAAACACGTTTGAAGATGCTGCTACCATTGAGGGGGAGAGTTCCATCCGTCAGATCTTCGGGCGCACAATGTTTCCCGATGCCATTCCAAATGAGTATGTTGCCGGTACTTCGTACTCCCACAGTACAGCGACATCTGGCTGGAAGAATCCTCTTGCTGATCTTAGTGAGAACTTGTCAAATCTGCAACCTAACAATGATGTGTCCGATCATTTAATTCCATCGAGAATCCAGAAGAATCATCCGATTGAGAATGTCATAGGTCCCATTGAAGCAGGAATGTCCACCAGAAGTCAGAGAGGACACATTAACAGCTGTATGTTTTCTTGTTTCATTTCTCAAATTGAACCAAAGACAGTAGGAATGGTTCTTCAAGAACCTAGTTGGGTTGATGCTATGCACGAAGAATTAAATCAGTTTGATAAGTTGAAGTTTTGGAGATTAGTTAAGTTACCAGATGGAAAGAAAGCTCTTGACACAAGATGTGTTTTTCGAAACAAGCAAGATGACATAGGGGTTATTGTTTGAAATAAGGCATGATTGGTAGTTCGTGGTATTCGTCAGGTTGAGGGATTAGATTACACTGAAGTCTATGCCCCAGTGGCTAGACTTGAGGCCATTAGAATTTTCTGGACTATGCATCATTCATGGGGTTCACAGTGTACCAGATGGATGTTAAGACCGCATTTCTGTATGGTGAAGTCAAGGAAGAGATTTATGTTGATCAGCCAGCGGGTTTTGTTGATTCTAAGAAAACAAATCACGTCTACAAGCTAGACAAAGCATTATACGGGTTATATCAAGCTCCTCAAGCGTGGTATGCTACATGGACCACGCATCTTCTTGATCATGGCTATAAGCGTGGAACCATCGATCAAACCTTGTTCCGAAAAACTGTCGGAAAAGATTTGATTCTCGTCCAGATCTATGTCGATGATATCATTTTTGGATCCACCAGCGCTGAGTTGTGCACAGAGTTTGAAGGTGTAATGAAGATGAGATTTGAGATGAGTTCGTTGGGTGAAATGACAATGTTTCTGGGGCTACAGGTTCGCCAAAGCTCGACAGTAATTTTACTGCATCAAGGGAAGTATGTTGAAGATATGCTAGCCAAGTTTGAACTTCAAGATTCCAAGAGTGCCAACACTCTCATGGCAGAAAGGCCACTATTGTCATCTGATCCTGAAGGGAGTCCCGTAGATCAAATGTACTAACGATCAATGATCGGGTCTCTGATGTATCTCACAGCCAGTCGTCCTGACATCATGTTTGCAGTCTATCAATGTGCTCGTTTCCAGGCTAATCCTAAACTCTCTCATTTAATTGTTGTTAAACGTATCTTTAGATATCTGAAGGGACAACCAAAGTTAAGTCTTTGGTATCCCAAACAATCAGAATTTGATCTTTATGCTTTTGCTGATAGCAATTATGGTGGAGATGACATTGGCAGGAAACCACTTCAGCTGGTTGCTAGTTCTTAGGAGACCGTCTCATTTCATGGCAGTGTAAGAAACAACAGACGGTGTCTACCTCGACCGCCGAAGCGGAGTATGTTGCCGCATCTGCTTGCTGCTCTCAGGTTATCTGGATGCAAAACCAATTGCTGGATAACGGTTTGGAATTTCTTAACACTCCTAATTTTTCTGATAATGATGCGGCCATTGCAATTGTGAAAAACCCTGTTCAGCACACTAAAACGAACCATAGCGATATTAAACCTCATTTTATTCGTGACTGTTTTGATCGAAAATTGTTTCATCTTGAACAAGTTCACACTGACAACAATGTGGCGGACTTATTTACAAAACCGGTCGGAACAACAAAATTTAATGTGCTTGTGGGTTTCCTTAAAATGTTTCTTTTCGAGGATTGTGTCTTTTTGGGTATAAATTTGTACATATTTGTTTATCTTTGCACAAATTTTGGGGGAGAAAAATCAAAAAGAAAAAAATAGTGTGTGTGCGTTGTCTTTATTATTAAAAAAAATTAAAAAAATTGCTTCTCAAGATTCATTCTCGCTTAAAATTATGTCGGTTGCTCAAGTTTGAAGGACATATACTTGTATATGGTTGGTCCGGTGTTCTACTTGTAGTTTCATAGGATAGCCATTTACCCAACGACTAAAATCACCCGAGGCGATTATGATGTGTTTTGTGTGCTTTCACTTAAAACTATGTCGGTAACTCTGAGCTGGAAGGACATGTATCTTCATACATGTTTGTTCTGGTTAACCACTTGTGGTCATACAGGATAGCCATTTACCTAAAATCTTAACAGTGACCGGGGTGACTGAATTCTTAATACGTGTTTTTTTTGTAACTCCCTGGGAAATGATATTAACAACTTTTTAGAAGCTTCAGTTTTTTTTAAATGAAAATTGATCCAACCTTTGGAAAGTGATAGATAAATTGTTTTTGTGTGCATAACGGGTGAAGTAATTATGCTTAAAAGGCTCTAGAACATTCATTGATTTGTATGGTAGCTTTCCATGATGTGTAAAAGTTGATGTGATATAAACTAAACTTGCTAAACTTACTGTGTAGAGTCATTTTGAAGAAATGTGCATGTCTTCACATACATCTCTCCGAAGGATACGCAGAAAAGCAATTACCCAGTCATACACGAGCCTGTTAGTGTTTTGATCACCAAAAATTTTTGTTGTTAAGTTATTATTATTATTATTATTATTATCAACTTGTAAAAAAAACTACAAAAGAGTTTATTTTAATTTTATCCTATTAAAATTGTTTTAAAAGCTTAAAGTGTCAAACTAGAACTACAGAGATGGGGGCACAAAAGTAAGTCCTGTCATGTCTCGAATGAAAGGCTTGTCAGTTCACTGGCTTGTAAGTCCAATGTTCAACCTTAAAGCTTAAATTTTGGCTTATATAAAAATTATCTTTTGATCAAGCACTAGGGGGTTGGAGTCGTATTGGGGTGATCTGGGGAAAGCCAAATACGCTTTGAGAAGAGATAGAAGGCATCACAGGTCCATGAGTGATGTCCATCTAAGCTTTATGCCGAACTGAACCTAACTCATATCACCGATGCAATGAAAGTCATGCTAAGTTTGTTATACCTGCTATAACCTGTCTCTTTATGTCATAATAACGCTGAACATGAATCCTAGTGACAGCCTCTTAAACGATATGATTCCATGTTCGGATTTTTTCATAAAAGGGCGGCGTTTTTATAGAAACTAAAATTTGATCCCGATCTTATAAAATTCAAGGGAGTTCTTTTGTACGTTAATATGTATATTCTTGTTATTTAATTCATTTGGTACGATATTTTATTTTATTTTATTTGTTTTGTTTGTTTTATCTCGAACCTACTCTCCTCGAAACATTTGTTTAAACTGAGCTTAGCTTCATATGGGTTTTGAAAGTTTTTGGGTCGTTTGTCTGTTTGGGTCATCTTATGTTTGGACGGATTGTTTGAGCCCATTAAGGGTTTTCGGCCCTTGATGGTTAGGGTATAAATATTACCCCTAATCCATTATCTTCTATTTTTAAACTAACAAAAACTTTTCATCTCTCAATTCTCTCTAAAAAACCAAAAGCACTCTTGCATATTTTGATTGATCTTGTTCACTCGTTGATACTAATCGATTATCTCACAGGTAAATGAGCAAAAAGGCTCAATATAACTTGTGTTTCTATGGGTTCTTGAAGGCATTGATAATTGTGTGACCAAATTTTGAGGAATGTAAAGGGTCGTAGATCATTAGTATGAACGTCTAAGAACCTAAATTGGTTGTTTAGAGTATTATGTTAGAGATTAGTGTGTTTGTTGCAGGTTTTATGGAGGTTTACTAGAGATCTCGGTGGGTTGAAGAAGACTGCACAATTTCCAAGGATAAACCCAAGGGGTTCTCTGTCCACAGCTGTCAAGGAGTTCTCGGTTGACTTTCGTTGACCGAGAACCCCTTGCCTTGACCGAGAACTCCCGTTCTCGGTTAAATTTGACCGAAAACTCTGATGTTGGCCGAGAACTCACCTCGTTGACCGATATCTCTCTAGTTGGGCCTAAAGCTCACACATTGGGCTTGACCAATACTGTTATTATTTTTAATCGGCCATATGTTGATTTTTTTGGGCTAATTCTTAAATCTTAAAGCCCAAATCAACTAATGATTTTATTTTTACTAACTTGATTCGTTTGGTGTGGTAATGGCTGATCAGACTCCATTAAAGTTTGTTGATACACACAATATTTCTGGACACCTATATGATACACCACTGGCCCACAAAGAATTCAAGTCTATGATTGTGGGTCTCAACACGTGCAGGATTTCTCACGCACTACGAGAAAATCCTATTATATGCAAGAAGATGATCATGGAGTTTTGGAACAATGCCTCAAACAACCAACGAGGGGAAGATAGGGTCATGTCTATAGACTCCAAAGTTCAAAAGAAGCCAGTTAGTATCACCGAGGCTATCATTTGAGAGGTGTTGCTGTTTGGTGATCAACCTGATTACCCGACTGAGTATTCCACTGCTGATGTTACTTAGATCCTCACCAGAATGGGTTAAGAGGGCACTTATCCTCCGGCAATCAAGAAGCTATTTCACCCGTACTGGAGAGTCTTAATTCACACATTTTTCACTTGCGTGTCGGGTAGGAAAGGGGGCTCTGATGAGATAAGTCATATCTAGATGTCTGCTGTCACTGCTCTGATCATGGATTGGAATTACAATTATTACAAGTTTGTTTTCAATGAAATGATGAGCAATCTGAAAAGGAAGAAGAAAGAGATGTTCCTTATGTATCCAAGATTCTTGTAGATGATCTTCGATTCTCACTACACCGATCTCGTCAAGTCTGTTGATACTTTGGATATGAAGTCAATGGGATACAATACCTTTGGGTTAATGAAACAGTCGAGAAAAGGATCCAAGATTGTATATAAGGGCCTCAATGCTCTGGTAAAATTCGGACGATTTGCTGAAACAGAGGTTGAACCAATTGTAGCTCAGGTTGCTGATGAGCATGTGGCACCAGCTCAACCACGTGCTGCAACCTTTGAGATATCTGACGATGAAAACAAAGAGTCAAAACATCGTAACTTGGAGACTGCTCCGAGTTCCAAGGAATTGGAAGATCTTGAAAGATTTAAAGAACAACTTCAGTCAACTGCTCTGAAGCCTCCTCTGACAGCTACTGAAAACATTGATGAAGAAGATCCAGTCGCCGACCTCGCTCCACGCAAACGAAGAAAGAAAGATCTGAGGCCTGGCGTGCTTGATTGTGAACATGAAACAACTACAACACCAGCATCAATTGAAACCACCAGCCCACAACAACACATTCTTCAACATGAGTCACATGCTCCAGAGACTCATGTTGAACCAAGTGCATCCACTGTTGAGCAACTGATTCAAGATCAGGTTTTTGATGACTTTGCTCGTGATTTTTATTTTGAATCAGACATTCCACACACTGATGAGGCCAACATGCAATTTAATACTGCTCCTTTCAGCTCATCTGGCCCAGAAAATCAAGGTCAATCAAGTTCGAATGTTACTGATAAGATTGCTGAGATTCTTGCCATGCAAGTAAAATTTATGCAGACCAAGGGAAAGGGAATTGTGTTAGAAGATGCTCCGGTTGACGTGCAAGCTCTCCAACGTCGAGTTTTTGAGCTCGAACAAGATTCAGTTGTTAAAGATGTCCGTATTCAAGAGCTGGAAGTAGGCAACTCTGATAAAGATACCAAGATTAAAGAACTACAGTCCAACATGGGAGAATTAACGGCTTTATATCTTGACCTCCAACAAAAACTGTTTCGGAAGTTTGGAGATGAGTTTAAAGGCAGTGATGATGTAGCCTCTAAAACGCCTAAAGTTGATCAAGGTGGCAGCTCTACTACTCGGCCAGTAGAGAACATTGATGAGTCTGAGACACTGAAACAATATATGGACGCACCACCAATTTCCAAAGAAAAGTCCGATAGAATTCAGAAAAGGTTGCTGCTAATGAAGAACTCAAATCAAAATGTCCAATCATCAGATCATCCAGATAGATTCATTGTCACTTTCCCAAAAGGCTTCTCAGACAAATATGGTGATCGTTCGGGAGTTGTGTCATGGGGATTCGATGCCGAAAAGAACATGTGTTGGGTTAAGATGAAGACCGGGACCACCGAGTATTACAAGAAGATGAAAGATTTCTGTTCTTGGAATAAAGTAGATCTAATTGACTCGATAAATTCTCCTTTTACCAACCCAACCAATGATAAGCGTGGTACAGATGTTTGGAACTTTTTGAGAAGTTAAGTTGATAGAGGCTTTCCTAATATGACAACTGCTGAATCCTTTTTGAAGAAAGCTAAGGGGGTCAAAGATCCAAGGACAGGGAAGACAATGGTCAACGTTATGTGGCCTGCTACTAATAAGGCCACTCACATTCTTGTACATGATGCAATTCCAGATGGCACCTTAGCCAACATGAAGTTCTGGATGTATAACAGTGTAACTGCCAACGTGGTTGTCAAATTAGAAGACAATAAAGGGCAATATAGATTTGTTGAGCCAAGAGATTTGTTGATATTTGGAGAAAGGGATATTAAGACTCTCAGCACGTTTCAGATAATCGCTGATCCAATTTTTGAAGTGGCTGCTAAAGAATACACGAGTATGGTTGCGTCTATTATTAGATGCAACTTTTGGGCCGGTGCATTGAAAGATGCCGACATCGATTACATGGAGCATGATTAAATACCAAGCTACAAACCAAGGGGGGGATTGTTGGGCCTAGTTTTGTATGGTTTCTACTTAGTCTATATTGAGTGGGCTTGGGCTACGGGTTTAATGTGTAGGTCGAGATCTCTTAAGAAATCTCGGAGGGCTGTTGGTCAGTTTGGGCTTAGGTGTTTGGTTCCTTATATATAGTGCATGTATTGTATAGGGTTTGGTTGTTCATTCATTTGTGTTTTGGTCATCTACGAGTTACTAGACGTGTGAGTATTGTAAGGGCTTAAGCACCCAACGTATATTAACAATACAGGTGTTTTGAAGCAATCTCGGTGTTACATTTTTGTGTTTACTTGTGTTCTTGATTCACCAAGTGTTGGTATTCCGCACCAATACTTGTTTGTTGATATCATAATTGTAGTGATCCAGATTCGGGACTTACAAACATCTCGTTGTATCTCCGTTTTTATTATATTTTATTATCGTTATTTGAGTCGAAAACATGAAAAAAGACGCGGTGGTGTGCTGCGCGTAGCTTGTAAAATGTAATGGGTTTGGATATTTAGCTTTTACATAAGATCATGTTTTAAATTTATAAAAGTGATTTCTACTAAGACTAAAGACACACAAAATAGGCAAGTGTACCTATCGTATATGTAGAATAGTATTGGTAAGAACCAAGTATCGAACCGTGGACACAAATGTTTCTAACAATGAATCGTTATTTTACTTCAATCGGAGGTTTTAATCATATTGGGGTTGATTTTTGAACTTTTTATAAAATATAAATACTTATATATAATATATAGGTGACCAAGATAAGTAATTCTAAACAAGTTGTTGAATTATATGAAGGTTACCATCTAAGATCAAGAATCAACTCCATTGTTCCTTGATGATTATTGAATAAACATGTGATAAACGTGCCGTAACAATATCAGATAGAATAGCCCCTCATTTCTAAGTGAGCATATCCTATGACATAAAAGATAGTAGCCTGCGCATTTTAAAGTCAACCCTTTCCTAATTTCATACTACCACAAAAATGTCAATTTGAGTTGGCAAGTAGTTTAATAAAGTAGAAAGATTAGGATTGACTTCGATTTCTCAAATACCAATTCTAACAACCTTGGGTGGTTATAGTTCATCACACAATCTCCCCTTGATTGATTTAAGTAGGTTATAATTGCACATTCCGTTAACATATAATTTCTTTAACTAGCATGATACCTAAGCAATTGTGTTAACAATGTTATTTTAGAATTACTAAAACTAGAGAAATAGATCATAACTTATATCTCATCATTTCTAAATGCAATATAAGGATCCATGTTTCGATAAATTATCAAAGTATTTTATCTTTCAAGAACATGAATGATTGTCAATTGGATTGCCAATCACCAACTTTGAATTGTTGAATTAAGATGGTGAAACATTTCTCATCAAAAGAAAATTGCAAGATAACCATGCACTTTACTAAACTCAATCACATGTTTTATATAATCATTAAGTAAAAAAAAGCTTCTTCATTGATTTTAGATGGTAAATGGAGTTTAGCTCATGATGAGCATGGTTATGAACATTAGAGTGGATGATGATAACAAACCGATGATTAAACTAGAACAATCTAACCAAATGTGGATGAATCTTACGTCTTAATGATAATGGTTGATGATGATGATTGATGATGATGACCTCCAAGCCTTCAAACCCTTCACTAGATCTTCAATATGAGTGTTAGTGGGTGTTTTTATAAGTGAAAACCATATAGAATTCTCTTCAAATAACACTTGATCAATGCCTCATGAGCCGCTATTTATAGGCAGTCTGGAGGACAAAGCACAACCTCGTGCTTAGGTAGGCACGCCCCCGTGCTTTTATTGACATGTGCTAAATTCGTGTTGTCTTTTTTTTGACGGTGACCACGGCCCCGTGGTAATGAGGCACGGTCCCGTGCTTTTGTTCCTAGTATTTGTCTTTTCTTGTAGATTTTTATCTTTTCTGGTGTTCAGAAGCATGGGGCCTGTTTGTTTCTTGAGGCAAGGGGGCGTGTTTCTTGCTTTTCTTGTGTTTTCTTCCGTTTTTCTTCGTCTTTTCACTCGTTTCTTCGTTTGGGGCTTGGTTTTACCTGAAATTATATTTTATTATGATAAGTAGCCTTCTGTGCTATGTTATTTGATAGAAGTTGTTGGTTTTAGAGATTATTTGATGCTAAAAAGATGTATAATTTTATGTACATCAAACATCCCCACACTTGAACATTGCTTGTCCTCAAGCAACCTACTTATAAATATTCTCTAAAAGTAGCAAGCAAGGACCACAGCTTAAACATCCCCAAGAGAGTTCCAAGAAAATGGGAACAAAATATCCAACCTTAAATAATAGGAATATATGTAGTGATATGTAAAAAGGTGATTTTGTTTTTATGAGCTTCTATTTATGCAAAACGTGACGTCTCACAATGTTCACTCACACTCGATTTATATATCTGATCGTACCTGTGACGTATGTATGTGATCACTCTTAGTCAACATGTAACCTGTGACAAATAAGCTTGTAACAAGTTCAAATCTCCACCTTTTTGAAGAATCGCGTAAATCAGAAGATAATATGGGTTGGTTTGGTAGGGATTTGGTATGTTGTGGTGGTTCAAGGGTTTGGGTTACTGATGGTGAGGATGGTAAATACAACTTCCACTGATCGCCGGGAGCCTTAAGATGTCTTTCAGTGGTTAGCTCTTTCTCCCAATCGCTGTTGTATAATTTTTAATTTTTTTTATTTTTTATTATTTTTTTATTTTTTTTAAAACAAACCTAGTGACTCTTTTAAGGTCAGATCGTCAATACCACTTTTGTCGAGGATGTTGATTAGTTCTTCCTCAATCCTGTTTTGAACATAACATCCAACTCTAGTGGATCGTTCGGCTCTGAGCCTAATAGCCCCCACCCTCATTAGCTCGGTATATTCATGCTGAGACTGAGTTTGACTTTTTCTACATCTTTCTTCATGGGACCAGTTTCCGCAGCCTAAGCATCGTTCATATCTTTTTGCTCTCCTTTTTATTGCTCTTTTGAAACTCCACAAAATGGTGGCCTTTGTTCGTCTTTGCGCCACATTTTCCTCACCGTATTGCTAAAGAGAAAAATTCTCTCCCTAAGTTTTGGAGGCAACCTAGGTTTCGCTAAATGTATGCAACAAAGGAAATTGAAATCGAAAGAATGCGTTTCCAGTTCTTTAGGTTCTGCCGGTAAAAGACCAGTGTTGTATTTTACCGGTGAGATGGATAAGGTGGTGAGGTTTTTGGTTAATTTTTTTTTTTTGGGTTTTGTATATTGGGGAGTGGTGACAACGTTACCTTCTTCTTTACACAAAGCTTCGTGCGGTCTTCAAATGAAAATCCGCGACAAGTTCTAAATCACACGATACATATGACTCACTTAATTCTTCCGGAAAAAATATTTATATGGCATGAGGTTTATCTCACCGTAACGGAGGAATTGGGTATTAACATCATACTTTGCATAAATTTCTTCTTAGTATTACAAAACTTATTTTTACCTTTTTTAATTTTGGTTATAATGGATTAGTAGTTGGTTATTTGCAAAAACAATTCTTGGATTTTCTTTTGGTTTTGTTATAAAAATAGTCCATATTTGCTACAAACGTTTTTTATTATTAGAGTATTTTTTTTTTGAATTTTTATAATTATTTGTACAAGCAATTTGGTCAAGTAATTCCCCTCCCCAAACTTGAATCTCACATTGTCCTCAATGTGAAAAGATTTATTAAAAGATAAAAATCCTAATCAAATATGGTGGGTTGTAATGGAGAGGTACTTCCCTACGGGTTAACGAAATTTCGACAGAGCATCCCCTGTTTATCGTCTGTTTTCCGGTTTTGTACCTGTATAATATAAAACTGCAAACAACCACAAACAACCAAGCATAATTCGCTGAAAATTGGGTATGGAATCATCCATCCCTTACCCAAACGGGCTAATTAAGTACCTGCTAATAATGTCTTGGCACCCATGGCCATAAAAGTATCCAACCAAACCAACAAACAAAAGAAAAAAGGTAAATTGTTCAAACAAACATAATAGTAATAATGTCATGAAAGTACTACCAACCCGTGCATGCCCATACCCTGACCTCCCAGTGCTGTTGCCCATCAGTTACCCGTGTCAGGGTCAAATGGTTTACGAAGCCTTATTTGTGCATATTCAGCTGCTATCTATGCTTCTATTTTGTCCTTTCATTCTTCATTCATTGCCATCTCTAATTGGCTTTCCGGGTCCCAAATTTGGCCCCGGTTGTCGATGAACCTCCAAATCTCCGGCCTTACGTTTAAATATTGGGCAATTAGCATTCTGCTGCAGAAATTGAGGTCAAGAGCTAAAGGCTCAGGGCTTTTTGTGTTCCTGTTCTGCCCACATGATAGGCTTCATAAAGCTTATAGATCCATGCACCGCCAAAGATTGGGGTATTCGGGCTTTCCGCGTTTGCATTTGTTCTGAAAAGCTAGTAGAAAAGATAAGTAATATTGCAAACAGTTCTATTCTTTATGCAATAAAGTGCCCACAAATCCCTTAGATTCACCACTCCTTTATTTTTGCTACATGCCGTTACTGTTTGGCTTAGTAGTCGGTGAATATATCTCATGAGTGGGTCTCGTAAGGTGGTGCTTCTTAAGTTGTTCACGCAGATTGCTTCATCCCAGAAGCCCACTAGTTCCCATGAATTTACCTGTGTATTTCCAGCCTGTGCATTTTCATTACCATCTTCATCTGTGAACGTGGTTGCGGCTGTGTACCAGATTTCGCTGTTCGTTTCATCACTTGTGTAAATTCCCAAATCAATTCCTAAATCACCCCCACACCTGATTCCACGGCTTCTTCATCCCACATGTCCAAATTTTTCGTCTTAAATGAGAAGAAAGCTAAAAATTCCTTTGTTAACTCAGTTATAGGCTTTCTTTTTTACTAAAAAACCCGTCGCCATGGCCCTTCACAATGGATTTGTACCTCTTCCACTGGTTATCCTTCATCAACATATCACTGCAAGCATAGAGGTTTGGTTCTGGCAGGCGTCGGTTAAGGTAGGTTAATCTGGCTTGGGCTCTCCTATTCCTTGTATCACGCCCGGGAAATACTAAAAATGCATGAATTTCATCTCCATACTCGTCCATCTGCAATTTTTATTCAAATTAGTCAAAATGTATCGAAAATTATTTATATGATGAAACAGAGAGCAAACCACGGCACCGTGCTTTTAGAAGCACGACCCGTGTTGCTACTGTTCTTCAGATTATTTCAATTTTGACTTTATGTTGACCAAAAGGTGACCACGATTCGTGTTGTTTAAAGCACGGTTCGTGTTTTTAATTCTAGTTTCAAACTCATCAAGACTCGAACCTGCGTTTCTACCCGGTTGTTTCAATTGGGTTTTCAATTGTTATATATTTTACCCAAGATCCGAACCCGAATGATTTCCTCCATCAAAGATTATTACAAAAGCTATCTAACAAATCATTATTCTAGATCTAATCGAATATCCTATCTAATTTTCAGGTTTTAAACCCGATTTAATCAATTGGTGAGATTTTTGGGTTAATCTAGACTTAGAAAGATGAAATCGAACAATAGTTTTGTTAAATTAACATACCTTCGTTTGGAATTGAAAGAATTGATGCATATATTAGTGAAATTGATGAATGTTCGAAGGTTTGTGGTGATGAACGGAGTTGTTTTAAGGGTTAAGTGGTTGAAAAAGTTATTTTATTGGTTTTAAAATCGTAACTGCTGTGGACTCAAAAGCACAACACTGTGCTTTTAAAAGAACGCCCCGTACTGCACGAGGCAGACAGTTTCTTTTGTTTATTCTGTTTATTGTCGAGCTGGTTCGTTTTAATTGTTTTTCTTTGATGGATAGAATCAAGACACTAATTAAATTCCTAAATTTCATTAAAACATAAAACATAGTTAAACAATGTTGAAAGGAAAATACCACAACAATTACGGATCATAAAACATAACACTAGCAAGAGCAACTTCAAAGCAAGACAAAGTCGGAACTTCAACGACCATCATTCCAGAACAGGTCTTGAATGTGTGGTGAGGCTCATTTAGCTTCCAAGAGCTCGAAAAGCTTTTTGTCGAGCTTTGCGATCTCTCGGTTAAGATAGTTGAGCTTGAAGGCCACATCCTTGTTATGGCTATCCACAACATGGAAGTTTTTAAACCAAAGTAGTTCGACTTTGTTGATTAGCTCGATTATGCGAGCTTCGGTTTGGATGTTGCTTTCGACTTGGTCTCTTATGATGCAATATAGCCTCATGACCTCCTCCTCAAGATTTGAGGATGAATCATGTTGCTTGCCTTTCCTCACTAGCCTCCATTCAACTTTCTTGCTTTCCATTTCAGTAACTTTGTGTTTGGTGTGAATGGAATAGTGAGTTTTTACATGCATTATATAGAGATTGAAAAGTCGGGTACGGCCTAGTGCTGCTAGGAGAATAAATGTTGCTGATTCAAAGAATTGTACGGAGTCAGCGTGTATCATGATGAAGATTCTAAGGTGACCACTAACCCGTGCTTTAAGAAGCACGACCCATGCTTTTTGTCATTGAAATTTTACATTTTCTTTTCAGCCAAACGCGAGAGCCGGAATTTTTAGAATGAAGTTTAGTATGTTGATTAACAGTTTGATCATCCTAAAAATTACTTTTCATTAAAATTAAAGGTCCTAAAACAAATACAGGGTAAGCCTGGTTTTCCTAGAAACAAGCAACTATTTGGGTTAAGCCCGAAATTCCTAACACAATGTGCCTAGTGCACTTGTTTACACATGGAAAAAAAAACTAAGGTCCCCTAGATTTCCCCAAAAGGTTCCCCTCCTCCAAAAGGCCCTGGTGGTGGAAAGTACATGAAACCTAGAACTTGGAATTGGAGTTGCTCATTAATGTCCCGAAGTTCCATTTTCATGTTTTCCACTGATTCGGTGAGTTGAGCGAGACGCATCTCAGCAAGGAGATTCATTTCGGTGAGTTCCTTGATGAGTTCTTGAAGTTTCAAAGGAAGCTCGATTTTGGAAACATGGCGGGCATCGTTTCTCGGTTGTCGAGAAACGGGAATTGCTTCACTCATTTTATTCTGCATGTCGAATTTTCAGAGAGAAGTGTTTTGGTTTTGGTTGGTGCAAGGAATGCATTGGCAAGAGGTGCATTTTATAGCCAACCTGATTCTAGGCACGGTCCCGTGGTTTTCTCTGACAATTCTGTTACGAACCAGTCTGACTGAGTTTTTTGCAGCGAAGATTCCGGCCCGCACATTACGACACGGTACCGGGCTTTCTTAGGCATACCCCGTGTTTCAATTTTTTTTAAAGTAACAACTATCTACAAGGCCAAGTTAATGAAGGTCTTGGTTGGACCATATTTCCTTATATGTCTACTTAGTCGGTCGGAGGATCATTACCTCCGAAATTTATTTAAATGTCCCTCGATATATGGTTTTAATCGATGTCCATTGACTTTGAAATTGTGACCATTAGAATTTGAAATCTCGACTATCCCATAGTAGAAAACTGATTCAACTATGTATGGACCTGTCCGTCGTGATTTTAATTTCTCTGGGAAAAGACGTAAACGTGTGTTGTATAACAGTACTCGATCGCCTACTTGAAAATTTTTGTTTCCATTCAGATGGGCATCATGCAAACGTTTATTCTTTTCTTTCTAAGACCAGTAATTTTCATAGGTCAATGTTCTTAGTTTTTCGAGTTCGTGAATTTGGTCTTCCCAGTATATTCCGGCGGACATTAGATCGATGTTCACTGCTCTGAGGGCCCAGTAGGCTTTGTGTTTTAGTTCTACTGGTAGATGACATGCTTTCCCATAAACAAGTTTGAAGGGTGTTGTTCCTATGGTGGTTTTGTAGGCTGTCCTAAGGGCCCACAATGCGTCATCTAACTTTTCTGCCCAATTATTCATTCCTATTGTTCTTTCTAAAATCCTTTTCATTCCTCGATTCGAGACTTTTACTTGCCCACTGGTCTGAGGTTGATATGGTGTCGCCAATAGGTGGTGAACTCAATATCGTGCTAAGACTTTTTCCATCACGGTATTGCAGAAGTGAGTACCTCTGTCGCTGATTAGGGCTTTCGGAGTACTGAATCGTGAGAATAACTTTTTCATAAATTGTACAACTACTTGAGCATCATTAATGGGAAGAGATTGTGCTTCTACCCATTTAGACATGTAGTCGACTGCTACAAGGATGTATTTTTTTCCGAATGAGTTAGGAAATGGGCCCATGAAATCTATTCCCCATACATCAAAGACTTCACAGAATTGAATGCCCTTTTGAGCCATCTCATTCTTGGATGAAATGTATCCGGCTCTTTGACAAGCATCGCATGCTTGGGTCAAATCACGTGTGTCTTTGTATATGGTGAGCCAGAAAAATCCTGCATCAAAAGCTTTTCTGACCGTAGTGGCGGTATTGTGATGTCCACCAGTTGGTCCTTCATGACAGTGTTTGAGAATATCTAAGGCTTCTTTTCCTGCTACACACCTACTAACAACCTAATCGGCACCTATCCTAAAAAAGTAAGGGTCTTCCCAGAAGTAGAATTCTACAAGCTAGATAGTTCGCGAAGTCGGCAAACCAAGGACTTTCATCCTTCTCCTGTATGACTGCTTGGATATGCATGAGAACTTCATGTGGAAAATTATCATTGATGATTTCCTTATGATTTTCCTTTGAGGCTGGACATTCTAAGCGTGATAGATGGTCTGCAGCTACATTCTCTGCTCCTTTCTTGTCCTTAACTTCAAATTCAAATTCTTGGAGTAATAAAATCCATATGATAAGTCTTGGTTTGGCATCTTGCTTGTTGAAGAGGTATCGTATGGCGACATGATCGAGGTAAACTATGGTTTTGGAAAGAACTAGATAGGATCTAAATTTTTCAAAAGCAAACACCACTGCTAGTAACTCTTTTTCTGTTGTGGTGTAATTTTCTTGCGCATCGTTAAGAGTTTTATTGGCATAGTAAATTGGGTGAAAGTGTTTTTCTTTGTGTTGTCCGAGTACAGTTCCAATTGCAAAGTCGCCTACATTGCACATGATTTCGAATAGAAGGGTCCAATCGGGTGTAGTCATGATTGGTGCGTTGACAAACTTGTCTTTTAGTGTGTTGAATGATTTAACAATTCTTAAGAGAAGACGAATTGTGTGTCTTTTTCCAGAAGTTTGGTCATAGGCCTAGCGATTTTGGAGAAGTCTTTTATGAAACAATGGTAAAATCCTGCGTGACCTAGAAAACTTCTAATGGAATTTACTGAAGTTGGGTGCAGAAGTTTAGATATAGTTTCTATTTTTCTTTATCAACTTCTAATCCTTTTGAGAAATCTTGTGGCCGAGAACGATGCCTTCTTTAACCATAAAGTGACACTTTTCCTAGTTGAGCACTAGATTTACTTCCTCATAGCTGGCCAACATTTTGTCGAGGTTTTTCAAGCAATGATCGAAAGAGTCTCCAACGACTGAGAAGTTGTCCATGAATACTTCTATAGAGTGTTCGATCATTTCGTGAAAGATGGCCACCATGCATCGTTGGAAGGTGACTGTAGCATTACATAGCCCAAATGGAATTCTTCTGTAAGCGAAGGTTTCGTATGGACATGTAAAAGTGGTTTTCTACTGATCTTCATGAGCAATGGGAATTTGGAAATATGCGGAAAATCCATCAAGAAAACAGTAGAACATTTTTCTAGGTAAACGTTCAAGCATTTGATTGATAAAAGGAAGTGGAAAATGATCTTTTCTTGAGGCGTCATTGAGTTTCCGGTAGTCAATGCAAACTCGCCAGCCTGTGATGGTTCTCATCGGTATTTGCTCATCCTTTTCGTTTATTACAACTGTCATTCCTCCCTTCTTGCGTACTACTTGAACATGACTAACCCAAAGTGAATATTAGATTAGATAGATTAATCCGGCAACAAGGAGTTTGATTACTTCTTTCTTCACCACATCTTGCATGTTGGGATTGAGACCTCTTGATGTTGGACCACGGGCTTGTATTCTTCATCCATGAGGATTTTGTGAGTACAAAAGGAGGCACTGATGCCCTTGATAACCATGATCTTCCATGAGATGGCCTTCTTATGGTTTTTAAGAACTTGAAGAAGTTCGTCTTTCTCTTCTTTAGAAATGTGAGATGAAATAATTACTGCGAGCTGAGGGTCTTTTTCGAGGAAAGCATATTCGAGATGGTTTGGAAGTTCTTTTAAATCTAAGGCTGGTGGTTCTTTAATTGATGTTTTTGACTTTTCATTCATTTCAGTTATCTCATATACTACTTCTAATGTTTCTTGATTGTTGTCATTAGTATTGAGATTTTTGTTTTCTTAAACGAGTTCGGTGTCTATGTCGGTTAAGATCTGTGTATGTAGAGGGTTAGTGAGGGAGGAATCTCTCATATAGCAACTCATGATAGAATCGATGATGTTGTCACAATATAATGTGTCATCGTGATGTTGCGGATATTGCATAGATTTTCCTATGTCAAAAGTGATTTCCTCGTCACTGACCCTGAGAGTGATTTTGTCAGTGCTAACGTCAATAACAACTTTTGCAGTGGCTAAGAAGGGTCTTCCTAAAATCAGAGGTACACTTTTGTCTTCCTCCATGTCTAGAATCACAAAATCTACTGGGAAAACAAACTTGTCAATTTTGACAAGAATGTTTTCAACAATGCCCCGAGGGTATTTAACAGATCAGTCAGCTAACTGAATGCTCATGCGGGTGGGCTTTGGTTCTCCCATCCCAAGTTTTGCAAAGACCGTATATGCCATTTTGTTAATACTAACTCCTAGGTCGGCCAAGACATTGCTAACAGATAAAGTTCCTATGAGACAAGGAATAGTAAAGCTCCCTGGATCGGTCATTTTTGTTGATAGCTTGTTTTGGAGGACAACTGAACATTCTTCACTTAGGGTGACATGTGATAGCTCTTACAGCTTCCTCTTGTTTGTCAGCACTTCCTTGAGGAACTTGGCGTATTTTGGCATTTGGGCGATGGCTTCGATAAAATGGATGTTGATGTGGAGTTGTTTGAAGAGTTCTAAAAACTTCTCGTACTGAGCTTCCAATCTTTCCTGCTTCAGCCATCTAGGGTATGGAATAGGTGGAATATAAGTTCGGACTGGCTCCTTGGGTTGTACGGTGACCGTTGGGATCAGTCTTTCCTGCGTTTTATCAGGGGTTTCTTTTTCCATAACTGGTTCTGAAGTTGGTGGGGTAGTGATTGTATTGTTTCTGAGTGTAGCAGTGTTAGCTGTTGCATTTGGATTGGTGATTGTGTTGCTTGGAAGTGTACTGGGTGGTCTTTCGGATAATTTTTGGGCAATTTGTCCGATCTAAGTTTCTAGATTTTTTAATGATGCTTGTTGACTTTTTAGGTCGGCTTCATGTTTTAACAATACTCTGCTGATATCAACAGCTCTTGAGTCAGCCTTCTTTTCTGCTTCATTTGTCTTGATCATGATTTGGATCAACATTTCTTCGATTTTTGAGTAGCTTGGGTTTTGATGGCTACTGGAACTTTGATCTTTAAATGGGGGTTTTGGCTGGAAGGTTTGATTTATCGGTCTTTTTTCGAATCCGGGTAGAGGTTGAGTGTTACCTCCGTCTTTCCAGCTGAATGTCGGGTGGTTTCTCCATCCTGTATTGTAGTTGTTGCTGAAAGCGTTGTTATGACGAGCGATGAAATCGACTTCCTACATAGCCATGATGACTTGTTTACAGTCACTTGTCTTATGACCTCCTCCACAAGTGTCACAAGTGATCTTGTTTTTCGATAGTCCGGCTTAAAGTTGTTCGAATTTCTTAGAAAGGGCTTCAAGTTGTGTGGTGACAAAAGTGTTGGAATTCACGTGGTGTATTACTTATGGGTTGGTGTAGATCTTCGTGGTTTATAGGTGAAACTTTTCTTTGCATCCTTTTCCAGGACTTCAAATGCTTCGTTAGGTGATTTGGATCACCGGTCTCCACTGGCGATTTGGTCGATGGTCTGTTTGTTTTGGCTGGATTGTGCATTAAAGAAAGTCTGTACTTGTAACCATACACTCAGTCCATGATAAGGGCATATTCTCAGAAAACTTTTGTATCTCTTCCTTGTTGCGTGTAACGACTCATCATCATCGGTTTGGAATCCGGTAATGCTGGCTCGGTGTTTGACAGTTTTAGCAGGTGGAAAGTGTTTGAGGAGAAACTGTTCAACCATCTGGTCCCAGGTAGTGATAGAGCCAGAGGTAAGAGATTCTATCCATTCTAAGGCTTGACCCCTTAGAGATAAAGGAAAGAGTTTGAGTTTGATTTGATCTTCTGAACAGTTTTGGATTTTAAATGTTCCGCAGATTCGTAAGAATCGAGATGTATGAGAAAGAGGGTCTTCGTCGAGGAGACTGTGAAATTGAACTAAATTTTCCATCATATGAATGGTGCTTGATTTTATTTCGAAATGTTCGGTGATATCGGGTGGAGCCACTCCATTGCCGTAGCCTTCGAGAGTTGGCTTGGTATATTGGCTCATGTTCGGCTCATTGTTTTGGGCCGCCATCATTTCTTCGGTTTGATTTCCTCCTGATGTGATGGCGTCTACTGCCTCATCTTTGATTGTTTCGGTGGTTTCTGCAGTCCGTTTACGCGCTCGTCGACGAAAGAGTCGTTCCGGTTCAGAAATTTGAGAAACAAGCTCAGGTCCGAATGTAAAGGACATACATGGGGTTAAATCAAAATATAAGCTATAAAATTGAACTAACGGTTAGTTAAAGTTAAACTAAGAGTTAGGCTAAGCTATTCTAAACTAAACTAATCTCATAATGATCATGGTTATTAACATTAGAGTGGATGATGATAACAAACACATGATTAAACTAGAACAATCTAACCAAATGTGGATGAATCTTCCGTCTTATTGATGATGGTTGATGATGATTGATGATGATGACCTACAAGCCTTCAAACCCTTCACTAGATATTCAATATGAGTGTTAGTGGGTGTTTTATAATTGAAAACCGTATAGAATTCTCTTCAAAGAACACTTGATCAATGCAACATGAGCCGCTATTTATAGGCAGTCTGGAGGACAAAGCACGACCTCGTGCTTAGGTAGGCACGCCCCCGTGCTTTTATTGACATGTGCTAAAATTGTTGTTGTCTTTTAGTTGAGGGTGACCACGGCCCCATGGTCAAGAGGCACGGTCCCGTGTTTTTGTTCCCAGTATTTGTCTTTTCTTGTAGATTTTTGTCTTTTCTGGTGTTCAGAAGCATGGGGCGTGTTTCTTGAGGCATAGGGGCGTGTTTCTTGCTTTTCTTGTGTTTTCTTCCGTTTTTCTTCGTCTGTTCACTCGTTTATTCGTTTGGAGCTTGGTTTTACCTGAAATTATATTTCATTATTATAAGTAGCCTTCTTTGCTATGTTATTTGACAGAAGTTGCAGTTTTTAGAGATTTGGATGCTAAAAAGATGTATAATTTTATGTACATCAGTGGTACGTGCACCTGTTTAGACTCCAACATGGTATTTTGTATAAAAAAAATAGTATCGGAATATTAAATCATGGTGGTTCATGTACGATTTCCCGACTCTACAAATCTTAAAATCTCAAAAATTTTCAAGCTACAACCTCTCAAAATCATTTACATTTTGTTTACAAATTTTTATTTATATACAAAGTTTTATATTTTTTAACACTAACATCTCCTCACTAACTCTAGGAATTCACAATCAAACTTGAAATTTTATTTTATTTTTATACACTCTAATATTCATTTATATTTAACTCAAACTTATTTCATTTCTTTATATAGAATGCCTCCACTAAGAGGCCAACCACGCAAGAACTCCAGCCGACGCATGGCTGCTTTCGTCGTCAAACAAATTGCCGCGGTGATTCCCGAACTTTTAACCCATATACATGCTACTCAACCCGTTTTTGCACCCGTTGAACCCAAACCCGCATCCTATTGTTATAAACAATTTACTAGTGCTAACCCAACCGAGTTCGTTGGTACAAAATGTGCGACTACCTTGTTGCAATGGTTTGAAAAGATGGAGAGTGTGTTTCGACACAGCGAGTTCCCCGATGCGAAAAAGACATATTAGCTTCGAACATGTTTAAGGGAACTGCTCTTACATGGTGGGGTAGTGTCATGCACATTCAAGGGACGGAAACGGCTATGGCGCTTCCATGGTCCGAACTCAAAGAACTCATGATGAAAAAGTTTTGTCCCAAACACGAGCTCCAAAAGCTCGAAGAGGAATTATGGAACTTGAAACAAGAAAGTGGTTATAACGCCGCATACTCGCTCCGTTTCCATGAATTGAGCATCCTCATTCCTCATTTGGTTACCCCGTTGGAAAGAGAACTTGACAAATACATCGGCGGTTTACCTATACAAATCCGAGACTCAGTAATGAGTAGCAAACCCGCGAACCTTGAAGGCGCTATTACTCTAGCCGGTGCTCTATCCGAGAACCATGTCAAAGCGGGTACCCTAACCCTCAAGAAGAAAAGTGATACAAGCAAAACCGAACCCGCACCACAAGCCAAAGTTGACCCACCACCTCAAGCCATCAACTACTCAAACTCTTCCCGCCACAACAACAAAAAGAAACCCAAAACCAATCACCGAAACTATGTTGTTACCCAACCACAACCTCAACAACAACCACAAGCTCCCCAACAAAATCGAAAACCCTATACCGGTACCTTCCCACTATACAACAATTGTCAACTTCACCACCCGTCTCACTTGCCTTGTCGCCATTGCACTTTTTGCAACCGATTTGTTCATCAAAACACCACATGTCGATCCGCACAACGTACTCAACCCAATCAACCAAGAACCACTCCCCAAAATTCCCAAAACCGTTTTGCACCATACCCATCCAACCCATGCAAGACATCCAAGCACCACCTCCTCCCCTCAAGTACCTCAAGGAAACCCTGGTAATCAAGGACGAGATTTTATGATGAATGCTAATCAAGCTCAAGTGAAAAACGATGTTGTGAATGGAATGTTTTTAGTGAACCAACATTTGGCTTCTATTTTATTTGATACGGGTGCCGATAGAAGTTTTATTTCTTTAAATTTTGAGTCTAAACTTGCCGTGTCTCAAACCAAGATTTCTCGACCGTTTTCCGTTGAAGTCGCCAATGGAAATTCCATCACCATCAACTCTGTTATCAGCGATTGTACTCCCGTTCTCTCTAAGCATAAATTCTCCATCGATCTCATACCGGTGAAAATGGGAAGTTTCGATTTCATAGTAGGCATGGATTGTTTATATTTGCACCGCGTCGAAGTCGTTTGCTTCGATAAATTCATTCGAATTCCGCTCGTCAACGGTAAAGTTCTCAAAGTCTTCGGAAAAACAATTTATAGAAGGCTAAATCTCATGTCGTCCTCTTGATCGCAAAAATACTTACGCCAAAAGTATGTTCCATTCCTAGCCCATGCGGTGGTAAAAGAAAATAAGGAAAGAAAAATCAAAGATATCTCCATTGTTTGTGATTTTCTCGATGTCTTTCCCGATGATGTCACCGGTCTTCCACCCGTTCGTCCGGTTGAATTTCGAATCGATGTTAAGCCCAGCGCAATGCCCGTGGACAAGTCTCTTTATCATTTAGCCCCGTCGAAAATGCAAGAATTGTCAAACCATATCCAAGAACTATCCGATAAACGTTTCATTCGTCCAAGCTCTTCTCCTTGGGGCGCTCCCGTCCTCTTCGTGAAAAAGAAAGATGGTTCATTTCGCATGTGCATCGATTATCGAGAACTTAACAAACTCACTATTAAAAATCGTTATCCTTTGCCGCGAATCGACGATATCTTCGACCAACTTCAAGGTGCAACTTGTTTCTCAAAAATTGATCTTCGATCGGGTTATCATCAGTTGTTTGTTCGCGAAGAAGACATTCCAAAAACTGCTTTCCGTACTCGATATGGACATTTCAAATTTTTGGTCATGCCCTACGGGTTATACAATGCACCCGTGGTGTTTATGGATCTCATGAACCGCGTTTGCAAACCGTTCCTTGATAAATTCGTTATTGTCTTTATTGATGACATCCTTATCTTTTCCAAGACCAAATCCTAACATGAACACCACTTGCGTTCCATTCTCGAGCTCCTTAGAAATGAACGACTCTACGCCAAATTCTCCAAGTGTGAATTTTGGCTAGAGGAAGTTCTGTTTTTGGGACATATCATAAACGGGAAAGGTATTCATGTTATCCCGCTAAAATTGAAGCCGTTAAGAATCGGAAAACTCCAACGACTCCCACGGAAATTCTATCCTTTCTTGGTTTGGCCGGATATTGTCGGCGATTCATTCGAAACTTTCCAAAATCTCTTTACCCCTCACCTCCCTCACCCATAAAGGAAAACCATCCGACTAGGGATCAAAACAAAAGGAAGCCTTTCTTACTCTCAAGGACATTCTTTGCAATGCTCCCGTTATAACCCTTCCCGATGGAAACAACGATTTTGTTGTATTTTGCGATGCATCTCATCAAGGTATCGGTTGTGTTCTCATGCAACGAGGTCAATTCATCGCTTACGCATCAAGGTAACTTAAGTTCAACGAGAAGAATTATACGACTCATGATCTTGAACTTGGTGTCGTCGTTTTCGCTCTCAAAATCTGGAGACATTACCTTTACGGTACGAAATGTGTTGTGTTTACCGACCATAAAAGCCTTCAACATATTTTTGGCCAACAAGATCTCAACATGAGACAACGACGAGCCGAATTACTTTGTGATTATGATTGCGAGATTCGTTAGCATCCCGGTAAAGCAAATGTTGTCACCGACGCCCTAAGTCGAAAGGTTAATGTTAAATCCGTTCTACTTTTAAGCGTTGTTGTTCAAACCGATATTCAAATCCGTATCTTTCAAGCTCAGCGTACCTCCGTTGAAAAAGGTAACATGTACAATGAAATGTTATGTGGAGCCGAACTTCAAATCGAAATTAAACCCGATGGTCTTTTGTATTTTCTCAATCCTTTGTGGATTCCCGATCGCGATGACCTTCGTACTTGTATACTCGACGAACCTCACAAGTCGCGGTATTCCGTTCATCTTCGTGCTACCTTTTGGTGGCCAGGTATGAAAAAGGACGTGGCTTTGTATGTATCTAAATGTCTTACTTGCTCAAAAGTCAAAGCCGAACATCAAAGACCTTTTGCTCTACTCGAGCAACCACTGATTCCCGTTTGGAAATGGGAAGACATTGCTATGGACTTATCACTCAACTACCCAACACCCAAAAAGGGAACGATAGTACTTGGGTGATCATTGATCGTTTAACCAAGTTTGCTCATTTCATTCCGATCCGCGAGAAGTATTCTGTCGAGCAACTTGCTCAAATCTATGTTAGGGAAATTATGTGCCGACACGGTTTACAATTGACTATAATCTCCGATCGTGATGCTCGTTTTACTTCTCATTTTTAGCTATCACTTCAAGAAGCCTTGGGAACACGTCTCGATCTTAGCACCGCTTATCATCCACAAACGGACGGACAATCCAAACGTACAATTCAAACACTCGAGGATATGCTAAGAGCATGTCTTCTTGTTTCGGTGGGAATTGGGATTTCCACATTTCTTTCATTGAGTTTTCATATAATAAGAATTTCCATTCTAACATCGGTATGACTCCTTTCCAAGCTCTTTACGGTCGTAAATGTCATTCTCGATTAGTTGGAACGAAATCGGTGAAGCTCAAATCACCGGACCCGAAATGGTCCAAGAAGCCACCGACGTTATCGATCAAATCCATAGGAACCTCCTAGACGCTAGAAGTCGTCAAAAGAGTTACGCCCGACAAACGGAAAAAACCGATCGAATTAAATGTTGACGATCTTGTCCTTCTAAAAGTATCTCTTTGGAAGGGGGTAGTCCATTTTATAAAGAAGAGAAAACTAGCTCCTCGTTTCGTAGGGCCTTACAAGATCCTCGAAAGGGTTGGGAAAGTAGCTTATCGACTCGAACTACCGGCGGATCTTACCATTGTTCATCAAACTTTTCATGTTTCTAATCTTAAAAAGTGCTTAGCCGAGGGTAATCCCCATATACCTCTCGACGAAGTACATGTCGATGACTCGATGATCATGGTTGAACGACCCGTTGAGATCATGGATCGCAACGAGAAGAAAACCAAGCGTAGTCGTATTCGGCTAGTGAAAGTTCGATGAGAATCAAGGCGCGGCGCGTAGTTAACTTGGGAACGAGAATACACAATAAAGGAGAAGTATCCACACTTGTTTGCATCATCATCTTCATCTTAATTTCGGGACGAAATTCCCTAAAGTAGGGGATACCGTGACATTTGTCAATTTTGGGTCCTAATTGTATTCGTTTTTATATTCGTTTATCATGTAACCCGACCCGTTTTATAAACCGAAACCTATGATATAATCAAAATGATGGATTTTATGTTACAATATTGTTTTATAGTTTTCTAGTCTCAAAAACACCCTTTTTGGTTCTTAAAATACCTTAAAACGCTTTAAAACAACTCCAGTGACCAAATCTGTCAAAAAGCAAAAGTTTGAAAAGTTGGCTGTCCACCCCATCGCGCCACGCTATGGGTGAGACCATAGGCCCGTTGCGTAGCGCGACGGGAATCAGACTAGCAGCTTCATGTTGTTGTTTTTAATACTTTACACCCTATTATCCAATCCAATTTTTATGCATTAGATCCCATGCATAACCCCTTCAATCTTATCCTATATATACAAGAACCTCTCCCACAGTAATCCCTACTCATACTTCATCTTCTCTCTCAAATTCAAGTTTTTAAAGGTTGTTTTTCATTGTTCTTGGAAGTTTGACTTTCTAAAGTCAATCTGACCATAATACTTGATTCTAACTAACATATTATTACTTATAACTTAAGGCACAACATATATATAAAATACACCCCTTGTTACCTTCGGTGGTCACTTCTCCGGTCTCGGTCGGTGGAGTGTTGGGCCTCGTAAGGCAAGGCTTCATGAAGGACTTACTAACCATGTTTAACTTCTGCTGATTTTAGTTTGTATATCATTTTTTATGAGTTCCATGGTTTTAGGTTTGATGAGGCTAGCCTCGGTTTAACCGTAAATAGATCCAAACCGTAAACCGAAGTTTGTTTACTAGTTTTATTAAATAATTGTATAAACATGCTTTATGTTAGATTTGAGTTTCTAAAATCATTTTTATAAGTTCCATGGTTATGAGTTTGTAGAATCTAACCTCGGTCTTAACCCGAACCAAGATCTGAACCGAAAACCAAACTTTCGTTTAATGACTTTATTATTGACTTTTTGGTTGTAAAACTTAAGTATCATCATTTATAAATTATTATAAAAGTTCTTTGATGTTTGGGCATATGGTAACCTTTCTTGGCCTTATTCCAAGATAAAAACCGAACCAAACCGATTTCACTCGCTTAAGACACACAAGTCTGGTTCTAGCTATCAAGATTTGTATATTTTTCTAAAAACATTTTATAAAATGATTTTAATTATTTTCTTTAAGTACGTGGAATGTTTAATTCAACTTGATCTTATAAAAAAGTTTGGACCGACAAAGCCAAACACTTGCTTAACGGACGTTGTTAGTTCTAAAACAATAAAACTACATATTTAGTTAAGTCTTCTTAAATTTTATTGAGTTATCTCATAACATTCATTATTTTGGAAAGTTGACTTTGGTTTTGACCAATTATCAAGACCCGAACCAACAACCCGAACACTCGTTGAAACCCATTTTAGTATCTATGTTATAAAGGGACTTGCATTCTTGCATTTTTAACCACCTTATTACTTAACATAGGTTTAGTAAAATTAAGGGCTAGATACTTTAACCCGTTTCGAGAAAACTTATATTTTAAAGGACTATTATTATAATTTCTTAAATATTTACTTTTAACCTTAAACTTTAAATTGTTTGCATTTCTTATCCTTTATTTTATCTAAAGATTTCTTAAACAACCTTTCTAATACAAAACTTCCTTTCATCTAGGCTTTGCTCGTAAAACCTCATCCTTCCAGTTACTCGTCATTCTACCAATCATGTTTATTACTTGAATGTGAGTACTTTTCATTCCCCGTTTTCCATCTTTCGTTTTGGGGGTGATATTACATACCTATTCTAATTAAATGTTTTATACTTGAGTCTTAAACCACAAACTTTATTGTATACCTTGCTTAAATAAATGCTCGATTTGGTGTTATACGCTTACATGCTTAAATGCTAACGTGTTTACCGCTTTTGGTTGGTGGATTCATAAATCTGAGTATATTTGGCATCCCCTTATAGAAAGGTGTCGTTAATGTATTCTTATTAACGATTTCATGTAAATCTGAATCTATTTGGCATCCCTTTATAGAAAGGTGTCGTTAATGTATTCTTATTAACGATTTCATTATCTAAATTATTGATATTATTTATTGTTTTGTATACAGTTGTGGAATTTCCTATTATATACTTATTGTTCAAAACTATGAAATTGCTCACCAACCTTTGTGATGACAAATTCTATTTTATGCATTGTTACAGGATTGACCTTAGGTTTACTCGAGACTTGAAGAATAACGTAATCAAGACTATTAGGTTATTAGCAAAATGAAAAATATATTTTTTTCTATGATTTGAATCGGTTATTGTATGAACAAGTTATGTGACTTCTTATGATTTTATGAATTTAAATGAGTTGATTAAATATTGTCATTTTAATAGTGTCTTGTGTTCGTGAGCAATCCACTGCACCCTGGCATGTTCCGCCGCCTTTGGTCGGGGTGTGACAAATTAGGACAAATTTGTTTGCATGTTGAGAAAATGAAGGAAATTTCAAAGTAAAAGGCCAATGAAAAGAGAAGCGGATTAGAATCTAAGGTGATAATTGTAATAATCTAGTACAATTGTACTCTGTATAATTATTTATACGATTTTGTTGGAAACTGATGCTTCCCTTAATTATATAAACGACATAGTGTTTTCAATTCATTTAGACGTTGACTTCTTTTTTGTTTTAGCTTAACCTATTGTTGATTGTGGGGAAACTGCAAGATTTATGATCCATCTGGATCTAAAAATTAACAAATCAAGGTTACCTAATTTTTGGTTTCTAAATGAACTGAACGAACACGGATGGAACATGTCCGTGTCCATTCATACAACTTAAACCGGACAAATGATTTAGCATGGACATTTAAACAACCATGGTTTCTTGTTGTTGTTCATTCTTTAACAGAATTAACGTGTTTGTGTTCGTTTCTGTTTATTTGTTAACAGTATAACTGTGTGTAAAAGCACACTCAGGTGATGCAGAACATGAAGGACAACATAACATTAAAGGCCACCAACGCTCAACTGCAAGATCTAAATGAGAGTGTGTTTAACTGACAGGTTTAGTGTACGAGAAAAAAGGATAAATGCGAATGTTATGTAGCTAGGGTGCGGGATAAAAAGGAACTTAAAATTGTTGTACCTTGTGGAGTATGGTGCGTTGACTTGTTGCACTTAATTTACCTATGAATATCATATCATGAAGTCCCCTTAAGTTGGGTTCGAAGCCTCTCATGTATTATTATTGCTAGCCATGTAAATTTGTATTTTAATTTCAGACCTTGTAGGTTTCTTAGTGTGTTTTTAAACCGTTTTCTACTACTATTTAACCGACATCGGTATATGTAGCGGGTAAATAAGGGAAGGGTAAAATGACCAGTTTACAATGGGCATGTTAATGTTGCAATATAAATTTCTTATTTTTCGTATCGTATACTATGTCCATTCCAAATTTAGTGCTATCAAATACCGTGTAACATAACAAACTAACCCCATGCCGACCTAATTCTCTTGTGTCCCCGCCGTAACGCGTGAGCTCATTTACTAGTAATATCTAATATGTAATGTCTCTTTTAGTTTGCCTATGTATCCAAAACTAATCTAAATATCCAGTTGCAATATATTCAAAAAATGTATTAAAGTTGCATAATCCAACAAACCACGTGTATGAAATTGGCACTTAACTCAACAAACAAAATAAAAATAAAAAACGAAATTACCAATTTACCCCTGACTTAATAAACAAAATCGACGGGGTTAGAAAAAATTACTAAATTGACATGTTTTTGAAATGTCAGGTATCCAGTTTCAATGAATTCAATATGGTACTAAAGTTGCGTAATTGAGCAAACCACATGTATAACGCTACTACATATTTCATTTCTTTTTTACCTTTAGTTTTGCTCATTTGTTTCAAATAAAGACGTTATTAATTTTTATCATTTAATAGGCCTGTATAATTAACGGGCTCAAAAGTAAGTTTGATTATATATGAAGAACATTTATTAGCTCAATATGCAAATATTTATTTACAATACCAATGAATGTCAACCACTACCTTCGAATCTAAACAATAGTTTACAAGAAGATAACTATTATTTAACGTAATTATATACTATTATAATAAACAAAAATGATGGTTCAACCACGTATTCCTTAATTGGCCTAATATTTTAACAAGTGACACATTTATCTTTTTATCTTAAATTCTTAATTATTTTATTAAAATAAATCATTTAAAACATTCCATAACTTATCCCTTTATCACATCAAAGCACCATTAGTCAGTCCATAGTTATAACATTTATTTAATTTTAACCAAAAGAAATGTTTTTTAATGATATATTTTTACAATATTTGTTTTAAATTTTAATATGGCGTTCCAATGTTTTTTACAATTTGATGACTTATACAAAATAATAGTCTTAATAATTTAATATTAAAAAGTGAATGCTTTAAATTTTATTGTTAATCATATTTTTAGTTTAAACTATAAACTACATTTAACACTTTAATTCTTGAAAACCATTCATAATTTTTAAAATCTTTCACTTCCCAACTATAATTATAAGTTATATTACATTCTAAAGAAAATTAATAATAATAGTAACATGCTCAAAGGCTTAGAAACTAACTTTTATATAATCTTACTATCCTATGTATTTTTATTAATACTGGTTTACTCACTTAAAAACAAATGTTTACATGTTATAAGTTTTGGACAACCATCCAACAACGGTAATTTTCATTGTCGGCCACGCGGTGTTACATGTTACATCAAAACTAGATGAACACCTTTCAGGAAAAATACATGTGAATATGACCAAAATATTTGACGGACGCTGCTATCTAACACCTATAATAGTTTGATATTGTTTGGGATGATTTGTTGCTTTGAAAAAGTGAAGCTGTTTTTATATTTAAGGCAATTTTTTTATGTTTAAAAATACTTTTTCAGTTTTCGTGGATTAACATTGTTTTAAACTCTTAGTATCCGGTGTTTTGCTTATATTTTATTTTTAAATGTTGAACACAAATATTAATTTAACGCTTTATAATATAATATATTTGTTTAAACTCTGTGTGTTGTTTATTTTTGTTTTTGTATGAGTCGTATCAATCTTATTTTTTTATATATAAAATACTATTCTTATTAAAAACATAAATCCGTATATAAAATTAATATTAGTACTATATGATTTATGTTTTTAGTAACAATCGTGTGTTATTTGAAGAAAAGTTAATTAAATAAATTTGAATATTATATATAAGGAAAATTTTTAAAGATTTATGACGTACTTTATAGATTAACACAATAGATGGAGTTATTCTTCAAATATTCAATGAAGAGGCTAATATAGTTTAACCAACCCGTGTAGTACATATTCACATTCATTCATCTAATACCAAATTAGTATAAGTATTTCACATTGTTTTGTTATTTTTTTGCTAATATAATTTACTCCACCCGTGTAT